>NC_053429.1:27793603-28093603 GCF_007990345.1 Gossypium hirsutum | reverse complement strand
GAGGTTACATGAAAGATAACAAAAGAGAATGGCAATATGGATGCTAAAAGTGGGAAGTGGGAACCCCAAAAACAACCTACGAAAGAGATGGCTACCCGGTTTCAGAAATGAAAGATTAACCAAAATATGGTTTTTGCTAATGAAAAAAAATTGGAAATGTTGCAACACCACCACCATATCTTCTTGGATAAAAAAAAAACTCACCTTTGTATTTAATAAGATACTCATGAAATTGTTTAATTATTTCATATTCTGTGTCTTCTTATGCTTTTTAATTTCGGCTCTTCTTCTGTTATAATCATTTATATAACGATGGATAGCGAATTAGGGTCTTTTCCCAAGGAAAACTTTTTTTTTTTGAAATGGTCCTCTAAGCCAATAACCTAACAGAAAAGGAGAAAAAGCTTTGACACTAGCAAGTTGGTCAATATTTTATGCATTGATGCGTAATAATGAAGAAAGATTTTTTATTGAGTCAAAAATGTAGGAAAGCATGCAATCAGCAAATCTATTATGCCTAATGACTAATGTGGGATTGTTCTCCCTTTTATTAAATAGACTATAGCACACGCAATTTGTAAAGTTCAATAATGATGGACATATCTAATCATGTTGGGTTGGGTTCCTTAAACAAAATCATGTGAAAATCTAGCTACAGTTTCACCAAAATATCCCTCTCCTCCCACAGTCCATGCACTTTATATGCCAAAAGCAATGAAAACAGAATCACTACTGGTTTATCTACTAACCATTAAGAAATGAAAAATGAGCCAAAGCTAGATAATGCTAAGGGGGGCCTTTCCATAGGCATGAATGAGTAGGGTTTTTGCTCTAAATCTCAAATGTCAATTTCTTCAAAGCTGGAGATCATTGGGATTTATTGGCTTACTGTTGTTTTCCTATCTCTAAAATATTCACAGGTTTCAGGAGAAAAAAGAAAAAATAGAAGCTAATGTTTGCTCCTTTTGGGAGTAAAATTTAAATGCAAAATCCCAAATTTAAATGCATAACAATTAACAATTAACAACACTTACTCCGCAGAAAGCTCATCATAGATGAGTTCAAATAACCTGTAATATTCTTCCCACTCTTTGCCATTAGTACATCATTTAGGTCTAAAATTAAGACAATCCAATCTAACATCAATGGCAGTTATGATAGCTTAACGCACGATGGAAATGACAGCTCATTTAAGCTATGATATGCTTGCTTTCAAGTAAAAACAACAGCATCGCTTAAAAATAACAGATATCTTGGACTCTATTTTCCATGAAAATTGAATCTAATGGAAATTTGGGTTTACCAAAATTGCGACCATCAATGCAATGCCAAGTAGGTCCATGTTTCTTATCGAATTCTTTCTTAATATACCCTGCTACATCTTTCTCCTCATTGTTCTTCTCGAAAGCCTAGTCAAAACCCCTAGAAGGAAAAACCACTCCAAGTCAGCAAATTTACAGTATTTACTAAGAAATCAAGATCAAACGAAGAAAACCCAGAAAATAATTCCAATAAAAAAGCCATAAAAATTAGGAATCTTGTAAGGTAGAGAAAAAGAGCTAACGAAAATGGCTATATTGACGGCCTCTTTTTGCATGTCGTCTTTCATGTCGGTGCTTTTGATGATAACTTTCTTAGGTTCTGCAGTAAGCACCGAAGAAGGCTTCAATTCATCGATTTTCTGTTATTTCACCGTCAGAGCTCCGGTGGTGCTTCTCTTAGCTGCTTCAGTACTCATCTTGTTTTTTCTTTTTTGTTTCCAAATTTTAGAGCCAAAAGAAGAGAAAAAGAAAAGGGAGAGACTCAGTTTCCACAAAATTCCAGTTTGCAACAATGGGGTTTTTGTTTTGGAAGAAAATGAAAAATGGAAAACTGGAAATGATTCTGTCAGGTGATACTTTGGTGAATGAATTGAAGTGTGTTCACTGTAGAGAAGAAGAGGGAGTAATGAGCGGGTAACCAAAAGTTATTTTTTGGAAGTGAGCAGGATTTTGATTTCCCTTTTTTTTGGTAATGGCCTTTTGCGGCGTTTAAAAAAAACGCCATTATAGCTTAATTTTTTGTGATTTTTTTTCAAAAAACGCCATTATTGCTTAATTTTAATTTTTTTCATTTTTAACATATTTTTTCCTATTTTTTCTTTTAAAATTTTTGTGCTGAGATTATCATTTTTTGGATTTTTTTTTAATTTTGAATATTTAAATTTTTAACTGAAATATGGATTAAAATATTAAATATTAAATTTTTAAGTTTTTTATTTTTAAATTTTTAATTTTTAATTTTTAAATTTTAAATTTTTTTGAAGATTTTTATAATTTTTAAATTATCATATAAAATACAAAAGGAAACTTTAACAGAAATAAAATGAAATCGATGAATTTAAAAAAAAATCAAAATGACACAGCAATACAAGCATTATTCTTTTAAGTATGGTCTGCATTAGTTGTTTAGATTTTTATATAAATAGCATTAAATTATATGTATACACCTAAATTTTGATAGAGATACATCTTAGAATTATATATGAATTTTAGTTTAATGTGTAATTGTAGATGTGAAATTCTAATTGTGGTTTAAATGTATAGTTGAAACTTTAATTTTGATTTAATCATACACATTTTAAAAAATAAATACATCAATAATATATTTTTATATTGGAATGTAATATCTCGAAATAGGGCCTAAATGGAATAGTGGTTGCAAAACCACAAATTTGAGATAGAAAAGTTTATTTCGACTAATTTTTATGATTTACCGAGTGATTAGATGCATGTGTTAGAGTATTGATAAGAAATTTTATAGATTGCATGTTTAATTTGCCTATTAGGGCTTATTTGCAGAAGTTACTGTAACAGCCCAATTTAGGGCCTAAACAAAACGATGGTTTTAGAACCACGAATTCGAAGTCGAAAAATTTATTCTGATTAATTTTTAGCGTTTATTTATTTATTAAAATATTGTGTAAAAATATCGTTAAGTAATTTTACTGATAAAGTGCTTAATTGGACTTTTAGAACTAAATTGCAAAAGTTGCAAAATATGTGTTCTAATTCATAAGTACTTGATTGAAATGGGGGTTTAAAGAGGAGGTCCTTAAATGGAAATTAGACCATTATATTTCGTTTGGACAAAATGGGCATGAATAGGATAAAATTTTAAAGAAAGGCCTTAAGGGCATTTTAGTCATTTGGTAATTAAAAGAAATAAAAAAGGGAAAATAAAGCCAAAATTGACTCATCTTTTTCATGGAGGCCGAAATTAGCATGGGGAAAGCCATGGCTAGGGTTTTCAAGCTTTCCAAGCTCAATAGTAAGTCCGTTCTAGCACCGTTTTTCAAGTTCTTTACGATTTTAGAATCCCGGTAACTTGATTAAGCTTATTCTAGCAATAATGTAAGCTAGGGTTCATATTTGGAAAAATACCCATAGGTGAATGTGTTTATTTTGATGTTTTATGTTAGAATATAAAGGCTGAAGTTATGTTAAACAACTTTTGCTAAGCGGTTTTAACCAAAAATGAGTAAAACGGCTTAATCGGTAAAAGTTGTTATTGTTCATAACTATGTGTTAGAGTGAGAATTTGATGTTGCCATAGAAGGGAAAAATGATCAGCATGTCATAAAACATAAGAATAAGGGATGAAGTTTAATTCCCGAGCCTAGGGGAAAAAGTGTAAATATGCAAAAGTTTAGAGGCAAAATTGTAATTTTGCCAAAGTTTGAGTTAAGGATTGTTTTGAATAGTACATTAATTAAATAAATAAAATATGATGTTTTAGGTCCCGCAAAATGAGATTTGAATCTAGAATGGGAGAAAAATCGAAAATCGGGAAAGTTGGTAAAATGGCCGTTTTAGTATCGAGGTAAGTTCATATGTATAATAAGTATTAATTTATGCATGTTTCAATGTAAAATTGATATATTTACTATGATTGCCGAGGTGTTGAAAGCAAGTATAATTATGATGATTTAAATGTTCAATATTAATTCGACATGGAAATGAGAAAGTATGTAAGTTTGTATGTAAATAATACATTATCTTTATTATGTTTTTGTATTTCAGCATATTTTATATATTGTAGTTGATTTTTGAATCATAATTGACTATTGGAAGTACGGAATCAAGTATTAGAAAGAGAGAGAATTCCCGGTTGAACCTTCGGAAAGATTGGATGATACAGATGGAATGTAGCTAGGTCACATGTATGGTGCTGAGTGCACATCATGTGTACAAGAGAGCTACGAGACATTATGGTGTAGCTAGGTTGCATGGGTGATACTATGTGTACACCATGTAGACAAGAGAGCTACAGGATATATGTAGCTAGGTCACATGCGTGGTTCCAGGTGAAAGACACCATGTAGACAAGAGAGCTACGAGATAAACTGCCTAGGTCACATGGGTGGTACTAAGTGTTCACCATGTGTACAAGAGAGCCAAAATTATGTGTACAATCGAGCTAGGTCAAATGAGTGGTGCTAAGTGAAGGCCACTATGTGTACAAGAGAGCTTCGATTTTAAAGGTGGGCTGTGTGCGATACCATTGCGTATCTGTTATTATTCCGAAGCGTTCAACTGAGAAATTGATTAAATGAAATTATGTATGACTTTGTGATGATAAGTGTAAGTATATACGTGTGTAACTTATGAGCAATATGCTCGATATGTGATTGGAAATTGGAAAGATTGTTATGGGAAAGTGATGAATACAATTGAAGTGTAAAAGATCAATATTGACAATAAAACTGTTCTAGATAGTTGCAGTGACGTGAATCTAAAAATTTACCAAAAATAGTAGAAATTGAATCAGAGACTGAATGAGATATAAAATTAGATCTTAATGAGTCTATTTTCATATAACAGAAACAGAGCAAGCAAAGAAATTCTATTTTATGAGATATTTAAGTTTTTGAGAGACTGGTTCAGAATGACTACGTGATCCCCTGTTCTGACTTGGAAAAATCATTAAAAATTGTAAAAAAAAAATAATTAGGGGATATAATTTATATGCTTGAAATACTTAATGAGTCTAGTTTCAAATGAAAAAAACTAGAACATCCTTTGAATTCTTTACAAGGAGAAAATTGATTCGTAGTGAAGAGTGGTTAGAACAGTTGAGCAGTGAAATAGGGGTAACTTCAATGAATAAACTGTACTAATTGGCTAGACCAAAAATTTTGAAAATATTATGGTAAGAATATATGTTAATCTAGTTTCAAGGAAAATTAACGGTTTGTAATTTGGAGTTCTGTAGCTCTAGAAATAAATAATTTAGTTTCTGGTACTCTGCTAGACAGCTTATTTTGAACCTGTTTATGATTGTAATAGTGAAAGTATGTGTGTTTGTGATGGTAATATTCCGGGAACATATTGTGACTTTGTTTAAAGTATGATAATGTATTTTTTATTAATATTTACATACTTACTTACTAAGCTATAATGCTTACTCCTTTCCTTTCCTTTTTCCTATAGTGTCACAGATGTTAGCTCGAGTTGGAGGTCGCCAGAGGTTAAATCACACTATCAAACTATTGATCGATATATAAAGGTTTTAAAGTATTTTAAGTCTTTGGCATGTATGGAGACTCGTTTAATTGTTATTAAGTTGCTAGGAATTGGCTTAAAATACTGACCTATGTTATTTGAAGGTCTCTATTGTATAAAGTCATTTAATGTAGATAGTCTTGATTATGTTATTAATTATGAATCAGTTTTTATCCGATGATTAGTGATTAAGTCCGGTAATGCCTCGTACCCTGTTCTGGCGTCAAACACGGGTAAGGGGTGTTACATTGGATAAATATAAATATTTATGTATGCAATATATAAATATAAAATGATGTTATATCAATAATTGTGTTAATAATTTACAAGAACTGGATCAAATTAAAGTTCATGTATAAAATTGCACACTAAACCATTGTTAGAAAAAGAAACATTTACCGGGGATAATCATAAACATAATCTCTAAACCCTAAAAACCTAACACTTAACCCCTAACCCCTAACCCATAATTCATAAACCTTAAAATAGTAACTCGTATATTTTAAACCCTAAACCATAAACCCTAAACTATAATGATAATTAATTCAATATTTTAAAATTAATACTATCTCTTTTACAATTATATAAGAAAATATTTATCATATAAATTAAAAAACACTAATTAATCTAAACCCTAAACTCTTAATCCCTAAATCGTAAACCTTAAATCCTAAAACATAAACCATAAACCATGAACCCCTAACCCTTAACCAATGACACCTAAACCTTAAACCCCAACTCTTAAACCACCCTTAAACCATAATCCCTAAACCCATAATCCATAAATCTTAAAATAGTAACTCATAAACATTAAACCCTTAACCATATATCATAAACCCTAAACTATAATGATAATTAATTCAATATTTTAAAATTAATACTATCTCTTTTACAATTATATAAGAAAATATTTAACATATAAATTAAAAAACAATCAGTCATATACCAAAAATCTTTAAAATTATTTTAAATAATAATATTTTAATTTTTTTCATTTTTAACAAATATTTTTCTATGTTTTTACTTTCAAATTTTTTCTACGTGTCATTATTTTTTCCGAAGAATTTAAATATTCCATTAAAAATAAATAGTATTTTAATATAAATAAACCAGTTAAACTATAAGTAGACAGATGAAATATTTTTTTGTGGCATTTTTCAAAAAGCGCCGCTAAAGCCACTAAAAGCTTAATACAAAACAATGGCGTTTTGTAAAATTCTTTTGCGGCGTTTTTTGGAAAGCGCCTCTAAAGCCACTAAAAGCTCAATACAAAATGACGGCGTTTTGCAAAATTCTTTTGTGGCGTTTTTTAAAAAGCGCCGCTAAAGGTGTACTTATAGTTTAAAAACACCACTAAAGCCACCAAAGGCTCAATACAAAACGACAGCTTTGTGTTAAATTTTTTGCGGCATTTTTTGTAAAGCGCCGCTAAAGATCGAGCATTAGAAAAAGCCGCTAATGCTCGATCTTTAGCGGCGCTTTACAAAAAATACCACAAAAAATTTAACACAACGCTGTCGTTTTGTATTGAAAAGGCGCCGCTAATACTAGATCTTTAGCAGCGCTTTCCAAAAAACACCGCTAAAGCCATTGAAGCTCAGTTAAAACGACAGCGTTGAGCATAAGTTTTGCGGCGTTTTTTAAAAAGCACCGCTAATGCTCGTTCTTTAGCTGCGTTTTTCGAAAAGCGCCACTAATGCTCGTTCTTTGGCAGCGTTTCTTATTCAAACGTCGCTAAAAACACCGCTAAAAACCTGTTTTGCTATAGTGTATGAAACATGTATAAAACATAATGCATTGGATTAAAAGATATCCAAACACTCCAAATGACTCAAAAAGTCGTACACTATCCCATGTAAGTGTAGCATAAATGCTAACACTCTCCGAACACACCACGCTATCCCAGTGAATGGAGCTAAGCTCAATATTCTCTTTTCTCTCAAACGCTGTCCCAGGGCCTCAACTCCCAATCATATAACAAAAAAGGTGAGCACCTACAATCGTATGGCATGCCAATGATATCCATTGGGTCCAAGAGATCAAAATGCCAACATATTCACTTATAGACACATTTACTTACTTATTTATACACACTTTCACTTACCAAAAACACTTATACACATCACTTTCACAATCACTTTCAATACAGTCTCAAGTGCTTTCACAATTACTCAAAGAGCCACATTCAATTTAAATCACTTAGGTGTGCATAAAACCAGCAAGCCACTTAACATTAACTGTCAAATACACATATCACATAAATATCCTACATGTATCACACATCAATATATACAAGCATCGCATGTAATATCAAATAGATCAAGTAAGAAAACTTACACTCGAAACTTAGTTTAGGTTCTTAGGCCAACCTAAGCTCCCATTTAACGTAAGTAATCGTGCCAAGAAGTAGCAATTTTGATCACTCACCTAGTCGAGTCCACTAGCACACTGAAAGCTCAAACAAGCTTTTCTTTCCCTTTCTCATTGCTTATAAAAGTTCCTAGTGGATCTGTAACTTTGCAGACATATTAAACATATTATAAACACATCATGAATAGCCTCAAACATAATCGATTCGCGTTAAAAATGCAAATCTATGATCTCTTTTCTCAATACCAAACTCTAACTAGTTTTACCGTTTCCTTCCTCAATTTTCGTTCCTAACCCTTAAACGTGTTTATAAACATCCTAATATCATATTATTACAGATCAAGCCATCAATTTCATTAAATTTCTTAGATCTAACTTTTTCGAAAACATGATCATTCATGAACATTAAAAGAGGGAAAACTCTCAATTCTTAAAAATTCATTAACGGCTTATTAGATTAAGTTCAAAAACCTTCTAACTAGTTCAAAATAAGTTTAAAATCAATTTAAAATAGCAAGTTTACTTAATATTTCAGATTTTACCATTTTTTGAACCAAAATTTGATTTAAAAGCTTTAGATCTATTGAAATCTCGCAATAGTTGATCAAATCTCAAATTATTAAAACAACAAGCTTAGAATTATCAATAGGAATCAGAATGTTACCTCAATTTGAGATGAACAACGATGTATAGATCTAATTCGGTGAAAAATGTTTGAAGAATAATGAAAAGACTGATGAATAATACATGAATTTTCTTTAAAATAGGGGGATGATTTAATTTTTGGAATGTAGGAAAATCAGTGTAGTTTAGTCAATTTGAGAGAAAAAGTTCTAATTTGATTTTTAGAAAAAATTTCAACTGGGGAATATAAAGGAGGGAAGGGACATTTATGAGTATAAATAGGCAAGGGGAGGAGAACAGATTTTTAAATTTTGGACAAGTTACGTTTTAAAAACTTTTAGTTTTTCCCCTTTTTCAAATCATTCCTTCTTATAATTAAACATATTTTCTTAATTATTTTTCAAATCCAACTTCGTTTTTAAAATCCATTCTAAGAAAATTAATAGTCGAACACTTAATTTTAATTTTTCCAACCTACATTTTAATCTTGTTTATTTTTATAATACTTTTATTTATTTAGTACGATCCTAATTTTGAAATTTGGTCCACTAACCCGATTCTACTAACCCGATTTTTGGGATGTGACAAGATTCATAATGAATAATTAATTTCATTTCATTTTCAAACTTCAATTATTTAATTAAGGGAAAGTAAGGGGCTTTGATCCATGTTTGGTCCAAGCTTATTGCACCATTATTGATACACAGTATCAACGAAATGGAGAAGAAGAGAGGGGGTGTTGAGGAAGGTTGGTTCACCCACTCTAACGTTGAGAGTCGAAAACATAAAAGGACTCAGGATGAATATGTAGGAGAGTGAGAATTCGTACCTAATTATTCCTTATAGTGGGCCTAGGTGGCCCAAGGAGGGCCCAACTAAGTCCAAGTAGGGATATAACAATTTTTAAATGTTTTTAACTTTAGAATATCTTTCAAACAATAAATTTTGGTTTTAATTTCAACTTTGAGCAAGTTCTTGAAAAATATGCCATAGAAGAGTTCTTAAGAGAAAATATTTTGATATTTTAAGTTAAATTTTAAGTTTCTAATATTTGTTACAATGTTAGATTTTGAGTTTTTAGAGTTCTCTTAAATGGTTTAAGAAGTGAAAATGGTGTATTACTTTATTGAATGTATTGTTCTTGGAAGATTTACGAGTTTTCGTTGTTGAATTATGTTATAATAACTTTATTCATGTTTTATTGGAGAAATGGAAGTGAAAGAGGTTGTTGAGAGTTCTAAAGCTAAAGGAACGGAGAGAGTTTCAAGAGGAATAAAAAGGTTTTTTGTTTGTGCACTTTAACTTTTGACGTACTCGATATTTTTTCTTCAATTAAATTATTTGGAATGATATGTTTGAATTGTTGATTGACTTATTTATTTGGAATTTAAGATGTTTGTTTGAAATGTAGCATGAGTTGGAGTCCTATATAGTGGTCAATATTTTTTCTTGAGTTAGAATTTAATATTGTGATAATTTAAGGTTAATTTTATGCTTAAATGACATTATTGTGATAGCATGATGATTATAATGTTAATGTATGAAGTTAT
The DNA here is from genome assembly GCF_007990345.1 of Gossypium hirsutum. Lineage (NCBI taxonomy): Eukaryota > Viridiplantae > Streptophyta > Magnoliopsida > Malvales > Malvaceae > Gossypium > Gossypium hirsutum. The sequence continues at coordinate 28,083,516 of NC_053429.1, read as the reverse complement.
ATTAAAATAATCCTTTTTAGATGATAGTGGAAAGTTCTAGGGTATAATTGACTTGCCATATGATATAGAGCTCTTATATGATTTTGGTTTTCAAATTACTTTTGCACATGGAAATATAATATACTTGAGCTTTACACATTCTTTGGGAATAGATGGATAAGTCATGTTTCCATGATTGGTTAATTGGGACAAAGATTTATATGTGTATGCTAATGATTCAATGTGAAAGGATGGATTGTCGATCATTCACTATAAGAACTTGATATGAGATGTTATTATAACTGTATGCCATATGAACATTTTTTTTGTGACAATTATCTTTTAATTGGTTATATTAATTAAAAAAAAGCATGATGTGAGCACATTGATTTTGTTTATTGATGATTGATTGTTGCAAATTGTTGTTTACTACCATGCTTTTAATTTTTAGCATCATTTATGGTATTGTTGGGAATTGAAAATGCACCATTGAGCTTTGAAGAAAGCTTAATGTGCGGATGTTTGCTTCGTTCACAAGTTTGAAGGATTTTGACAACAATTCTTGGTTTTAAGTAGCATCAACCTCAAAGATATCAAATCGTCGTTGGTTTTGTAAAGTTTATTTGGGTTTCTAGTTGTCTTGGCATGTACTTTGGCATCATATTGATTTTAGAGTCAATTGTCTTGGGATTAAATGAAATTTGGCCATATTTTCTAGTATCCTTTCTTTTCTTTTTTGTATTCCCTCATATTTTAGTAATATTGTTAATTGTCTTATCTCAACTTGATAAAAAAAAAACTTATGGTTAAGTTTAACTAATTCAACATGATACAAGTTAATAACAAATTTTTAACATAATTTTTGGTACATACTCATAATTTGTGGTAATCTCTCATTTTTTTTTTGGTATTTCATCATAATTTTTAGTACTCCCAAAATTATTGGTAATATTTCATAACTTTTAGTATGCCTTCAAAATTTTCAGTATGCTTTGACAATTAAATTTTGGCATGAGAAATCTATATTTGGTAGTAAAAAATATTTTTTTTGCATACTAATAAATTTAAAAATATTAAAAAATAAATAAATAAAGTAATTTTTTTAAAGACAAACCAATATTTGATACTCCTTCATTCTTTTGTGCTTTCTTAGAAGTTTTTATACTTCCTCATATTTTTTTGGTTTTTCCTTTTAATTTTTGTACAAACTAATATTTTAATACTAACAAAATTTTTTTATATATAAGAATAAATTATTTTAAAATTAAATAAAAAAAGAAAGGAAATTACCAAAACAATATAAGGGAGTGCCAAATATTAGTTTGTCTCAAAATTTTGCTCTATTTATTTAAATTTTAATATTTTTTAATTTATTAGAGTATAGACAACAAATTTTATTAGTATGCAAAAATAATATTTTATTCTCTATTTATGTCCTCAGAATTATTGGTATGCTTTCAAAATTATGTTTTGACATGAAAAATCAATTTTTGGTAGTCAATAATATTTTTTTTTTGGTATTCCCTCAAATTTTCTCATAATTTTTGGTACTTACTCAAAATTTTTTATACGCACTCATATTTTTTTGGTATTTCTTCTTAATTTTTTGCATCCCTCATAATATTTTGTACTCGTATTTTTTTGGTGTTCCACATGTATGCTCTTGACATTTTTCAGGCCCTAGACGAAATAATAAATTAGGGCCCCTATAAAATGTAATACGATAAAATAAAAACATACTAATAAAAATTGTTACTTTTGCATACAATAAATTAGGGCCTGAGACACGACCATGTGACCCATCATTGAATACACACACGGTCTAGCACACGGCCTGCAACACGGCAGTTTGTCCCTATTTCGAATATACACACGAACTGGGACATGGCCATGTGGCTCTAGTTCAAATGCTTACACGGTCTAGGCTAAGTCACACGACTGTGTGACCCCTATTTCCCAATTTTTTCATGTTTTTCCATAACTTTCTGATTTGTTTTAAATTGTTTCCCGATTGCTTTCAAATTGTTTTTAGGGCCCCAAAGGCTCGATTTAAGGCCCAAATTTGTATATTTGTTATTATTAGAATGAGTTATTAAGAATTAAAATTATATTGTATTATTTTATGTTTTGAATTTAAGGGTTCTATTTTGTACGGTTACACTCCATAGCCCTAATTCGGCAATAAAGATGGGTTAAGGGTGTTACAGAATCACCATGAGAAAAGATAGAGTGAAAAGTAGCACAATATTCTCTCAATTCCTTTTCATCCAATGGCTTTAACTTGTTTGAATCAAACAAAAACCCAAAATTACTTTCAAATGTTTTTAATTGCTCAAACCTGCTCTTCAGAGAAGTAATTGCCAAGTCTACAATAACTAAAAAATAATCAACTTTAAATAATTCATTAGACAACTGAATTTCTTCATCCTCTTGATTGTTCTCATGAAATTATTTTTTTCTAATAACACGACGCTTTGTTGGAAAGGTAAACTCTACATCCATATCAAGTGTAATACTTTTAGCAATATTGATACTAGAAGTAAAGCCTTCCTCTCTATACTTTTCAAAATATGACAATACACCTTCTAATTCTTTATGGTGGTATCAATGCACATAGGCTTAGATTGCAATTTCTTACTCACCATATTTATAGCAAATAAAATTTCATACCAAATTACCATATCAAGCAAAAAGTCAAAACTCCCAATGCATTAACCAAACTCTTCGCTTCACTCTTTGACTTTGTATCATCATAAGATTCATATAATTTTGACAAAGCCAATCTTATTTGGGGAGTTTGAAATCTAATAGCTTTAAAACTTTTAATTCGACTCTCCCAACGAGTATTAGATAAAAATTCCACAGTTAATTCAGGGACATTATCAAGCAAAAAATTTCATCTTTTTGTAAAACCCGAAAATAATGAATATATGCATTAAAAATTAAAAAAAACTGAAATAGCTCTAATTGTAAGAATGTGTGATGTCACTAAGAGTAAGATTCAAACTATGACAAGCACAAGGCATATATATTGCTCTCGTGTTTATTTCAAGAAATTGGTTTTGAACACCTTGGTGCTTCCTTTTCATATTGGAACCGTTATCATAACCCTGACCCGTTACATCATATTAAGAACAAGAGACTTCAAAACATCTTGTAATTCATTACAAAGTCCCAATCCAAATGTATCATCCAGCTTCAAAAAACTCTAAAAAGTACTCTTAAATTTTTGTTTTATTAGTTGACATATTCACACTTCATATTATTAGAGTCATTTATTCATGATAAACATTATCATGGGTACAATTAATAATTATAGAAAAATATTTCGCCTCTTTGATGGTCTTAAATATAGAACTTTTAACACTATCGTCCAAAAGGGAAATAACTCATTTTGAATTTTATGCCTAAGATAATGATAATGAATTTCATGGTTTTAAATGCATCTAACATGATCTTGCATTATCACATCGAATTCCGCAATCAATTCAATCAATCCTAAGAAATTACCATTGCTATCTTGATAGAGTTTTTCATTAGATCCTCGAAAAGCCTAATTATGAGTAGCAAGACATTTCAAAGCTAAAAATATTCTAAGTAAAACTTGCCTCTATCACTCTTTCTCTTTCATAATCTGTTCTTGCAAGCTTTTATCAATTGTTAAATTTTTATCCAGCCTTACTCTCATTTCATTCCCAATATTCATTTTAGTCATATGCTCAGCACTATTTTCATGTTGTTTGAGCCTCTCATTTATATGCCTTCAATTACTTAAACCCTCATTTGCTAACAAACTTTTGTTACTAATAGATTTGAAAAATTTACAACAAAAACAAAACACTTTGTCAACATATTTGGAATAAACCAACCATTTTCTATTGCTAATCTCACCATTGCTCAACTTCCTAAAGAAATAAGCATATGAAAAATGCAAATTATTATTATCGAAAGGAAAATCAAGATTAATTTCTCTTAATATAGGCCCATTTTCGACTAAAATGTTTCTTGTTTTGTTATCAAGATTATCCCAATTTCTAGGATCATAAATATCCAAACAAAGAATTGTTTGTTTTACATCAAGACCAAGATTGTAAATATTTGATACATTTGGCACATCATTATGCTTGTTACAATGTCAGTTATCTTGGGTCCAAATGGTCTAAATCTGAATGGGTTTGGGTCTATTCGGGTCTGATTCCATTGAGGTCGCATGACGTGTTAGTAGGTCGGGTTCGCGTGATGAGGTGTGATCGTAGGGTGTGGACTACAATCCCCTACGAGGTCGTGCACGTAGAATTGCACGTGGGTCCATGTAAACACATGTTAAGTCTAAGATAGGATACGTGTCCACGTGTATGAAGCCTACCTAATATGTCATGTCAGTAAATAGTATTTGTATCATATAAATAGGTCAACACCATCTTTTGAGAGGACAAGAGAGAAAAATACCTCAACAATTGGTGCAGCGAGTGTGGACAGACTTCCGATCTCCAAACCTTCAGTTTGTAAAATTTGAAAATAGTTCGCCCTCAATGAAAATTCCCTTATTAATTTCTTCACCAAACAACCTGGGGACTCTAGTGCAAGAAACTAACCTAGTGAAGCTTATTTGTTTACTGGTTGGTTTGCCGACCAACAAGAGAATATGGGAAACCTAGCTTATGCAAGAGCCTCAAATTCCTTCTATTTAAATATCCCTGCCGGTTAGGGTATTACTTTTGGTCAGAGATTTTCATTCCCTTCTAGCAAAGATGCATCTTCACAACAATTTGTTGCGCTTCAAGAACAAATGAGATTAATGAATGAGCAAATGACTTTGCAAAGTGCTAGATTTGAACAACAGTAGATGTTTTTGAACAACAACAGATGCTTTAGTAGGAACTGCTAAAGCAGAATAAAGAGTTAAGGAAGAAGGTGAAGTTTGAAAGTTTTTATCTTCATGATAATAGTGAAATGAGTGAGGGTAGTTCTGGATTGCATGTAAAGTCGTGGCAGAAGGATATGGATTCTCTACAAAGGGATGTACGAGCTTTACATCCTGATTCTCAAGATATGGATTGGTTATTCTGTTCTAACAATTCACTAGCTATTAAGGTTGCACCAGTAAGCTTGCCACTTGATTTTAATCCAAAAGAAATGTTTCATGGTAGAAGGGATTCTTAAGCACATCTCATGCATTAAAATAGTTACATGAATGTGCTAGAAGCCTCTGATGCAACAAAATGCCAAGCCTTCTTGACAACTCTCAAAGGTAGTGCAAAGCATTGGTACTTATCCCTCCTGTAAGGTTCTATTTAGAGTCTTTCGCAATTAGGCCAGATGTTCCTGGGTAGATTTCAAGCACACATGAAAATAGTAAGTACACTTATGGGGCTAATGACTGTTAAGCAAAAGGAGGGCGAGCTCTTACAAGAATAAGTTAAATGTTTTCATGCAGTAACGTTAAATGCAAAGAACTTGGAGGATCAGTGGGCCATCAATGCCTTTATTATGGGAGTTCTAAATGAACATGTACAATGTTTGTTCATCAAAAACTGGTCCTAGAGCTTGGCAGATCTGTACGAGTCGGCCCATAAGTTTGCTAAAGCTCAAGAAATAAAAAGAGCAGCTCGTGGTACATTTCATAGGGATGACATACAATCAAGGAAAAAGGAAGGTGTTCGTAGTCAACAAGCTACATCTTTTCAAGCTTTACGTGTGCAAGGTAGGGGACAGCAAAAAGGGTAGTCACAGAATGAATCACCTAGAACATTTCAGAGGTCACAACCTGAGCATGCCAGAAGGAATCCTCCTTATGGTAACTTTGAAACTTACACTGTTTTGAATGCTACACATGCCTACATTCTTAGCCAGGTAAAAAGCTTTGGTATTTTTCCAACTCCTCCACCTATGAGGCATAATGCAAGAACGTCAAGATCAAGAGACAAATTTGCTTTGATAAAACTAAAGATTGTTCTTCTCTAAAAGATTCCATCAAGGAAGCGGTTAGGAATGATGAGTTGAAAGATTTTGTGGCTCAGGGTACAAGCTAGCCAGGGTAGAGTTTAAGGATTGAGGCCAAAGGTAAAAAGAAGGTAAGAGGAACTATTCATGTAATAATTGGGATAGACGAGGATTGGGTGACTTCCAATCTAATAGCCCAATTTCAGTAAAATCAGAGCAGTGGTTTCGGGACCACAAATCCGATCCGAAAATAAATTTTATTTTTATTTTATTATATGGTTCGTATTATGATAGACATGTCGTGTGAAAATTTTGACATGAAAATTTTATCGATTAAGTGTTTAATTACGAGAAGGACTAAATCGCATAAAATGCGAAAGTTGAATTCTAGTAGCTATAAGGATTAAATAGCTATGGAATTCAAAAGTAGAGGTCCTTATATGAAATTAGACCATTAAAGAAAATTATGTAGATTTTTGGTGACTCATCCATGAAAATTTAGAAAAAGGGCAAGGACTAAATTGGAATTTGAAAAATATTTAATTAATTAAAAGATGAAAAGAAAATATCATCTTATTTTCTCATCTTCTTCAACCTAAAATACATAGAAACCCTAGGAGAGAGAGAAGAACTTTTATGGCATAATTGGGTAAGTTTTCTTGTCCCATTTTTAGTAATTTTGATATTTTTAAAATCGGGATAACTTAATCTATCTATTTGGGGGATTAATTTGAAAAGTTATCAAGATATAAAATTTAGTTCATGGATGAATATGCTGAAAATTAGAAATTTATGGTAGAAAATGAAAGTTTGTTGATAGATAAATAACTTTTACAAAGTGATTTTTGATGAAAACATGATTTAGGGACTAAAGTGTAAACTTGTGAAATTGAATAAAAATGATGAATTTTTATGGAATTTTTATGAATAAATGTGCTGTAAATTTTGTAATTGGATTTTGGTTAGGCTTAGAATAGGGAGTACATTGCACAAGTTTCATTTTCTGAGCCTAGGGACGAAATTGGAATTTATGGAAAAGTTAGGGCAAAATGGTAATTTTTCCTAAGACGTAAATTGAGTCCAAGTGGGTATGAAATATGAGAAATTGATGATTAAAACTATTTATTTAGATCCAGACAACTCACATTCGAGGTTAAATCGAGGAAAAGAAAAGGTTTAGGATTAGTAGATTACTTACGTGAACAAGTGATGAGATAAGTTCATGTAACTTAATCGAGCATGTAATAATGTTAAATTAAATGTTGTGATTGTATGAAGTGTGATTATCATTTATGTGATTTACTTGGATGTTACAATATGAGAAATTAGTACATGCTTGAAAATGGTGAAAAAAAAGGGCTATGTCCCGATTGAATATTGAATTTCGATTAACATATGTGCTTTCCCGAAATGGATGAGGTCCTTCATTTGTTTGGACAGGATTTAGTATGGACGACTAACCCTATTAACCTCATTATAGAAAGGATTTAGCTCGTACTGGTAATCCTGATATAATACCTCTCGAGTATACGTTATGATTAGGGTTTAGCCTGGACTGGTAATCCTAATTAAGCTCTTTTGAGCATACGTTATATAAAGGATTTAGCCTAGACTGGTAATCTTGTTATACGTCATGTGGCTCGAGAGTGTGTTCATTGATTAAGTGCCCTAATGGGTACTCATGAAAAAGAATTGACGGGTTATCGAATCATACACCTCAAGTGTACTACTTGAGCATCCATCGGAATTTCAATAATTCAACAGACATAAAACTCTTGACATGGCAAGAGAATTATGAGATGAGATGATAATGATTTAAAAGAATATTGCATGATGAGCTCATATATGTTTACTTGATTGATATGAAGATTTTGGTGACTAGGATGTTTGATTGAATACATGTGTTTAAGCAATTTTGCTAATGGATGGAAAACATGATATTGTATGCTTAGATTTAATAAATGGGATTAGTAAGTTTAGTTTCCGTTATATGAACTTACTAATCATGTAATGCTTACTCCATTTTATTTTTCCCTGTTTTATAGTACTCGAAAGCTCGCAAAGGTTGGAGATCATTGGAGTATCGTCACACTATCAATTAGCTTATTTTGGGTATACTTAGTAAAATCATTTTGATATAATGGCATGTATAGGACAACTTGACCATTAGTAGCTTGATAATAATGCTTGTAATCTAGCCATTAGAATGGTTAATAATGGTTGTTTTGATATACTTGTAATGCCATGCTATTGTAGCTAAATATATGTTAAGTAGTTGATCAAATTATGTCTAATATATGGATTGAACCAAAGTAAGATTGTAAGCATGTATGCATGTATGCATGTAATGGTATGCCATGATGAATGATGGAATTTGTTTAATTTGAATGCTTGGAATGTTTGTATTGGATGTGTGTTTCAAGTGCAGGTCATGGGTGTGATTTTGGGTGAGAAATGAAGCTAGAAATGGCTTTATTTTGTCCACACAGGCGTGTGTCTAGACCATGTGGGACACACAGCCGAGTACATGGGTGTGTAGCTAGGACATGTGTCCCCCGTACCTTAATTTTGAGAAACAGAATGCTTAGAATTGAGCACACATGCAAAGAAATGGGTGTGTGTCTTAACCGTGCGTGCTACACGGCCTAGAACACAGGCGTGTGTCTTGGCCGTGTGAAACCTACACCTAATTTCGAATTGAATTAATTAGCCATATAGCCTAGCACACCAGTGTGTGGCATGGCCGTGTGCACAACTAAGAGAGTCACACGGGGTCAAACACAGCCTGCAACATAGGCGTGTCCCAAGGTCACACGGACGTGTCTGTAACATCTCGAATTAGGGCTTAGTCAGAATAGTGGTTTCGGGACCATAAATTTGACGTTAAGATAATTATTTTATGATCATTATGAGGTCTAGGATATGAAAATAAGCATGTGTTAAAGTTTCATGAAGAAATTCTATGTGTAAAGTGTCTAATTGGAAATTAGGGACCAAATTGAATAAATTGCAAAACTTGGATTCTAGAAGCAATTTGCATGAAATTGCTTTGGAATATTAATTAAAGGTCCTTAAAAAGTAATTTTCCCAATTTTTAAGTTTTTGGAAAAAAAGGGCATGCATGGAAAATTTTGGAAGTTTTTAACATAAAAATTTTGGAAAATTTTTAAGTTTTTTACAAAATAAAAAGGGAAAAATCAAGCTAAAATCAGCTCATTTTCTTCTCCATGCTGCCGAAATGCTAAGAGTTTCCATATCTAGGGCTTTTAACATTTTCAAGCTCAATAGTAAGTGCTCCGCAGCCCTGTTTTTAACATTTTTCGTATTTTTGAGATCCTTGTAACATGCTCTCTCTATTTCTACCCATATTTCAAGCTAGGGTTCATGTTCAAAAATTTACCCATGCATGAGATGTTTGTATTTTGATGATTTATGGAGGAATATAAAAGTTTAAAGAATGGTAAACAACTTTTACTAAGTAGTTTTTCATGGAAATGTCTTAAGGGACCATTTTGTAAACATTACAAAAATGGGTAAAAATGTGAAATGAAAGAAAATGTGGGCTACTATAGGCAAGAAAAATATTTAGCTAGGCTTGGGTAACTTAGAAATAAGAAAATGTTGGCTGCTATAGGCAAGAAAAATATTCGGCTAGGCTTGGGTAACTTAGAAATTTCATGCATTTCATTATATGAGCCTTAGGACTAAATTGTAAAAGTATGAAAGGTTAGGGGTAAATTGGTCATTTTTCCTGAGAGTGAGTTTTAAATCCTAAAATAAAAAATGTGATGTATTAATAGTCAAATTTTATTGATATAGACCCCGAGAAATAAATTTCGAAGGTCGACTATGGAAAATGAAAGGTTCGGAATAACCGAAATACAAAACCGAAGTAATTACCAGGTAAGTTCGTATGATCCGAAGTAAAATCTTAATATACTAAAATATGCAAGTTCTTGCATGTATGAAAATTTAGATATTCATTGTATGATAATCCATGAAATGTGGTAGTGTAAATGAAAAGATGATAAATGACCCGGTTGAAATAGAAAGGGAAATCTGATGGATAAATTATGGCTTACATGACATGAGATCCTGCATGTGTTGCAGAAAAGGATTTAGCCCGGACGGGTAATCCGATGATCTCAAAATGGAAAGGATCTAGTCCGGACGAGTGTTCGTTGAGTGATCGAGCCTCCCGGAGAATATGGGTGCATTAAGAATTTAGCCCAGACGAGTAATCCGATTGAAGACTGAATTTAGCCTCGACTGGAAATTCAGATCCGAGCTTATGAGAGCAATTGTCGTTAAAAGGGATTTAGCCTGGACTAGTAATCCCGACATTGCTCTATGAGTTATTACTATAGGGGATTTAGCCTGGACTGGTAATCCCGCCGTAAGATGTAAGGTTCGCGGGAGTGCGTACTCGAGATGATCACTTGTGTGACTTGACAATAATTGAGCTATCCATCGAGATTTCTGAGAAATTTAACAGGATTGTCATAAGAAATAAATAATGGAAATATTGAATGGATGAGCTCATCTAAGACTAATGACATGATGTATTGTTATGAGACTAACTTGATGATTGAGTGCATGTGATAGGGAAACTATTTCATGCTTGTTGGAATTATTGCCTAAATATGGTTGTATGCTAATTAATCGGTAAGTTTACTTTTCAGTTATCCGGACTTACTAAGCATATAAATGCTTACCCCCTTCTTTTTTCCCTGTCTTACAGAGCTCATAGACTCGTGAAGATTGGAATACGACTAGAGAATAAACATACTATCGACTTGTCCTGCTTTGGTATATAGATACTTTCATTTTGTTTAATGGCATGTATAGGATTTTTGGTTATTTTGTCATATGTGTCATTTGGCCAGCCAATGTAAGGGCCTAAATGGTATACTTATTCTTTTGTATATGGCCATGAGATAGGGCTCATATTGATGTAGGTAGTAAACCTACTAATGATGCATGTCTATGATTAAATGTTTCATGAGATATGATGATGAGGTTTATCATGAACGAATGATTGAAATGGAACCTAATAATTTGAGAGTGGACATAGCATATAATGGTATATAGTTATAACATGGCCTAAATGTAAAATGTGATATGTTAATCCCTAATACAAAAAGGATAATTTAGCATGTACTAAACCGATGAGATGAGGTTGACATGCAATTGGGTTATGCTAAGGTTGTTTAAGAGTATGATTAGGCCATGTCAAATACCATTGAAGTATTTAAGTGTGTATGGATAATAGAGGGTGACCAAAGGCTCAGAAATAGCCCTAAAAGGGTCCACACGGGTAGACACACGGGCATGTGTCTAGGCCATGTGTGACACACGGGTAGCCCCATGGGCATGTTGCCTGGCCGTGTGTCCCCTGCACCTAAAATTTTAGGTCAGTTTGCATAGTAGTAAACACAAAGGTAGAGACACAACCATGTGTCTCAACCTTGTGGAGGACACGGCCTAACACATAGGCGTGTGCCTTGGCCGTGTGCCAAAAAATGAATGACAACGTCATAAACAGAATGTCGGGGTTTTCGGACATGTGCGATGACACAGGTGTGTCTAGAACATGTGAAGGACACGGGCCAGGGACACAGGCGTCTGCTCGGCTGTGTGAAAATCCCTATAGGTTCGAAATGAAAAATAAATCCAAATAATTCAACAGGGGTGGAGTATATGGGCATGTCCCCAAGCACACGGGCGTGTGCTTTGCCTCCACACAGGCGTGTAAGACATAACCCTAAGAATTTTACAAAAATTTTTTGTAGTTTTTGGTTTAATCCCGAATCACTTTTAATGTATGTTTTGGACCTCGTAAGTCCATAATCGGGACATTATGATGTTGTTTGTTCAGTTTTAAATTAGAATGAAATTTTATAACCCGTATTTTCCAAAAATATCCAAGTATGTGTCTGGTAACGCCTCGTACCTTGTCCCGATCTCGGGTACGGGTAAGAGGTGTTAGATTTAGTGGTATCAGAGCTACAATTTAATCAATTCTCGGACTAATGTAGCATATATTGAGTATAGCTATACATGCCATTATACAAGTTATGATAGTGTGGCATCTCCTAACCATTTTTAATTGTATTTGAATATAGTAAATATCTTCCAATTAAGCCCAAGATGATTCCGAGGGAGCCGAGAGCCATGCTCCATCTTTCGTACAACGAGTTGTTTCTAGTAGTAGCAGAAAGCCTATGTCTGAAGGCCGGGAAGAGGCAAGAGCTGTCTTTTTCGAGATGATGGATGAATGGTTTGAGGATTATTTGAGAAACCGCCCCAATATACCATGACCTCCTCCGCCCCCTGCTCGGCCTAAGGGAGAAGTGCCACAAGGTATGGCACCCGCGAGAATTGGTAAAGCCCCAATAGACAAGCTTAGAAAATATGAGGCTAAAGAGTTTAGAGCTAATGTTGATGATGATGCTAAACAAGCTGAGTTCTGGCTCGAGAATACTGTGTGAGTTTTGGATGAATTATCATGTAGACCTGAGGAATGCTTGAAGTTTGCTGTATCTCTTCTAAAAGATATAGCATATCATTGGTGGAAGACGGTATTCTCAGTGGTACCGAAGGAAGACATTACATGGGAGTTCTTCCAAGCTGAGTTTAAAAAGAAATACATCAGTCAAAGATTTTTAGACACGAAGCGAAAGGAGTTCCTGGAACTCAAACAAGGAAATAAGACTGTGTTAGAGTACGAAAGGGAATTCGTGAAGTTAAGTTAGTATGCAACAGAGTGGGTCCAATCAGAGACAGAAATGTGTAAGCCCTTCGAAGAAGGCTTGAATGAGGAAATTAAATTACTGATCGAAATCCTTAAGATACGAGAATTTACCACATTAGATGACCGAACTAAGAAGGCCGAAGAGCTAAATAATAAAATAAAATAAGCTAAAAGAGAAGCTTGAGTTTTGAGTAGAGCACACTCCTTCCCACAAAGAAATTGAGAAGTCACCAAGAACGTGGCACTTCATTAGTAGGATATTCAGGTAGAGCAAGAAGCTCCAAGCGACATAACCCGAAGTCTTCTTCCCCTATGGTAATTAGTGTAGGAAGCGTAGATGATTAAAAGCCAAAGTGTAAAAGTTGAAACAAATTTCACTACGGAGAGTGCCGACTGAAGAGTGGTACATGTTTTAGATGTGGGTCTCTTCATTATTTTCTCAGAGATTGCCCGGAGCGAGCTAATAAAGAAGTTGAATTAGTTCCATAGCCGAATGCTCCTATTTCTCGAGGCAGACCTTCGAGACATCCCGAAAGTGCAAGTGGCAATCGAACTGTTTCCAAGGATGCTACTACAAAATCAGAGGCTCGAGCCTTAGCAAGAACTTATACAATATGCGCTCGAAAGGAAGCCTCTGCTCCCGATGTCATCACGTGTACATTTTCTATTTGTAATACTCGTGTCATTGCCTTAATTGACCCAGGGTCAACCCATTCGTACATTTGCATGAAATTGGTGTCTAGTATGAATATGTCTGTAGAACCTACAGAAATTGTGATTAAGGTGTCAAACCCTCTATGCAAGTCAGTCCTGGTTGATAAAGTCTGTAAGAATTGTCCCTTGACAATTCAAGGTCATTGTTTTCTGGCTAACCTTATGCTATTACCATTCGATGAGTTTGATGTAATACTTGGTATGGATTGGTTAGCTGTGCATGATGTGATTGTAAATTGTTGTAGCAAGTATATTGAATTGAAATGCTCAGATGGTGAGATTCTCCAAATTGATTCAAATAAGCTGGATACTCCGCTAGTTGTGATTACCTCAATGATGGCTCAAAGGTATATGAGAAAAGGATATGAAGCCTACCTTGTTTTTGTGTTGAATACTAAAGAATCCGAGTTGAATTTGGAATCGGTACCGATAGTATGCGAGTATCCAGATGTGTTTCCGGAAAAGCTACCTGGATTACCTCCCGTTAGAGAAGTAGAGTTTGGTATTAAATTGATAACTGGGACAACTCCTATTTCTATTGTTCCGTATAGGATGGCACCAACGGAGCTGAAAGAATTAAAAGCACAGTTGCAAGAACTGACAGATAAACGTTTTACAAGACCGAGTTTTTTGCCTTGGGTGCTCCGGTATTATTTGTAAAGAAGAAAGATGGCTCTATAAGGCTATGTATAGACTACCAACAACTCAACAAGGTAACTATTAAGAAAAATTATCCGTTGCTGAGGATTAATGATCTGTTTGATCAATTGAGGGGAGCCACTGTGATTTCTAAGATAGACCTGAGATCTGGCTACTACCAGTTGCGAGTTAAAGAGTCGGACATGCCTAATACTGCTTTCAGGACGAGGTATGGTCATTTCGAGTTCCTGGTCATGCCTTTTGGTCTAACGAACACCCCAACTGTGTTTAAAGACTTAATGAATCGTCTTTTTTTATTATACTTAGACAAGTTTGTCATTATGTTTATTGATGATATCCTGATTTATTCCAAGGACGAGACTAAGCATGCGAAACATTTGAGAACGATTTTACAGATCTTACGAGACAAACAATTGTATGCTAAATTTAGCAAGAGTGAGTTTTGGCTCCGAGAGGTTGGATTCCTCGGTCACATTGTGTCGGGTGATGGCATCCGAGTTGACCCAAATAAGATATCTGCCATTGTTGAGTGGAAGCCACCGAAGAACGTAACTGAGGTTAGAAGCTTTTTTGGCTTAGCTGGTTACTATTGACGCTTTGTAAAAGGGTTTTCGATGATTGCAACTCCTTTGACGAGGTTGCTACAGAAAGATGTTAAGTTTGAATAGTCAGAGAAGTGTCAGCAGAGTTTCGAAAAATTGAAGTCGTTGCTAACCGAAGCTCCAGTTTTAGTGCAACCCGAGCCGGAAAAGGAATTCATGGTCTTTAATGATATGTCCTTAAATGGACTGGGTTGCATGCTTATGCAAGAGGGAAAAGTAATAGCATATGCTTCGAGGCAACTAAAGCTACACGAGAAAAATTAGCCAACAAACGACTTGGAGCTAGCTGCCATTGTATTTGCCTTGAAGATTTGGAAGCACCTTTTGTATGGCGAAACTTACCGTATATTCACAGATCACAAGAGTTTGAAATATTTGATGACTCAAAAAGAATTGAATCTGAGACAACAGAGATGGTTAGAGCTAATTAAAGATTATGAACTGATTATTGACTACCACTCGGGAAAGGCGAATGTGGTTGCAGATGCACTAAGCAGAAAATCCTTGTTTGCTTTGACGGCCTTGAACACGCAGTTGGCCTTGTTAGCTGATGGTTCAGTTTTGGCAGAGTTAAGAGCCAGACCAATATTTCTACAAGAAATTTGTGCAGCTCAGATCAATGATAGCAATTTACAAGCCAAGAGAACTCAATACGGGATAGGCACCGAATCAGATTTTTGGATTGGTCCCAACTGTTGCTTGATGTTCAAAGACAGGATCTGTGTACCGAGAGACAATGAGCTTACTCAAAAAATTTTGCAAGAGGAGCATAATAGTCTTTTATCTATTCATCTGGGAAGTACCAAGATGTATAATGATTTGAAGAAAATGTACTGGTGGAATGGCATGAAAAGAGACATCTCCGAATTTGTATCGAAATGCTTGATATGTCAACAAGTCAAGGCTGAACACCAAGTACCTTCAGGTTTATTATAGCCCATGATAGTTCCCGAATGGAAATGGGACAGCAATGCTATGGATTTTGTGACAAGATTGCCATTAACACCGAAGAAGAAAAATGTCATTTGGGTTATAGTTGATAGACTAACGAAGTCGGCTCATTTTATTCCTGTACGGACAGATTTCTCTCTTGACAGATTAGCTGACTTGTACTTATCTGAGATTGTGAGATTACAAGAGGTACCATTATTGATTATTTCAGACAGGGACCCGAGATTTACTTCGAGATTTTAGAAGAAGCTGCAAAAAGCCTTGGGTACAAAGTTGAGTTTTAGTACGGCATTCCACCCACAGATAGATGGTCAGTCTGAACGGACGATTCAGACTCTAGAGGACATGTTAAGGTGTTGTGTCCGTGAACTTCAAGGCAGTTGGGAAAATTATTTACCATTGGTGGAATTTGCCTAGAACAACAGTTTCTAGACAAGTTTAAAAATGGCACCTTATGAGGCATTGTATGGCCGAAAGTGTCAGACACCATTGTACTGGACAGAACTCAAAGAGCATCAGATTCATGGTGTTGATTTGATTAAGGAAACTGAAGAAAAGGTTAAAGTGATACGTGATTGTTTGAAAGCGGCATTGGATAGGCAAAGTCATATGCTAATTTGAAAAGAAAAGAGATTGAATTTCAAGTTGGAGACAACGTGTTCTTGAAAGTATCCCCATGGAAAAAGGTCTTGAGATTTGGTCGAAAAGGCAAATTGATTCCAAGGTTTATTGGACCCTACGAGATTACTAAGAAAGTTGGACCGTTAGCCTACCATTTAGCATTGCCACCTGAATTGGAAAATATTCATGATGTATTCCATGTATCCATGTTGCGACGATATCAATCAACCCCTCCCATGTGATTTCACCTACGGAACTTGAACTTAGACCGAACATGACTTATGTTGAAGAACCGGTCAAGATTGTGGCTCGAGAAGTCAAACAATTAAGGAATAAGAATATAGCCTTGGTGAAAGCCTTATGGCATAGACACGGAGTAGAAGAGGCCACATGAGAACCTGAAGAAACCATGAGAAGTCAATATCCGAACCTATTTACTGGTAAAACTTTCAAGGACGAAAGTCTCTGAGGGGGAGAAATGTAACATCCCGAATTAGGGCTTAGTCGGAATGGTGGTTTTGGGACCTAACATTAAGATAATTATTTTATGATCATTATGAGGTCTAGGATATGAAAATAAACATGTGTTAAAGTTTCATGAAGAAATTCTATGTGTAATGTGTCCACTTGGAAATTAGGGACCAAATTGAATAAATTGCAAAACTTGGATTCTAGAAGCAATTTGTATGAAATTGCTTTGGAATATTAATTAGAGGTCCTTAAAGAGTAATTTTCCTAATTTCTAAATTTTTGGACAAAAAAGGGCATGCATGGAAAATTTTAGAAGTTTAGTAAAGAAGGGTATTTTGGTCATTTGGTAATAAACAAAATAAAAAGGGAAAAATCAAGCTAAAATTAGATTATTTTCTTCTCTATGCTGTCGAAATTCTAAGGGTCTCCATAGCTAGGGTTTTCAACATTTTCAAGCTCAATAGTAAGTGCTCCTTAGCCCTATTTTTAACGTTCTTTGTATTTTTGAAATCCTCGTAACTTGCTTTCTCTATTTCTACCCATATTTCAAGCTAGGGTTTATGTTCAAAAATTTACCCATGCATGAGATTACTAGTTCGGACTTACTAAGCATATAAACGCTTACCCATGCATGTGTACTCGAGATGATCACTTGTGTGACTTGATGGTAATTGAGATTACTAGTCCGGACTTATAGCTCAATTTACCCATGCATGAGATTACTAGTCCGGACTTAATTGAGAGTGCATACTCGAGATGATCATTTGTGTGACTTGATGGTAATTGAGCTATCCATCGAGATTTTCGAGAAATTCAACGGGATTAACCTAAGAAATAAAGAATGGAAATATTGAATTGATGAGCTCATCTAAGACTAATGACATGATGTATTGTTATGAGACTAACTTGATGATTGAGTGCATGTCATAGGGAAACTATTTCATGCTTGTTGGAATTATTGCCTAAATATGGTTGTATGCTAATTAACCTGTAAGTTTACTTTTCAGTTATCCGAACTTACTAAGCATATAAATGCTTACCCCCTTCTCTTTTCCCTGTCTTACAGAGCTTGTGGACTCGTGAAGATTGGAAGACGGTTGGAGAATCAACACACTATCGACTTGTCTTGCTTTAGTATATAGATACTTTCATTTTGTTTAATGGCATGTATAGGATTTTTGGTTATTTTGTTATATGTGTCATTTGGCCAGCCAATGTAAGGGCCTAAATGATATACTTATTCTTTTGTATATGGCCATGAGATACGGCGCATATTGATGTAGGTAGTAAACCTACTAGTGATGCATGTCTATGATTAAATGTTTCATGAGATATGGTGATGAGGTTTATCATGAATGAATGATTGAAATGGAACCTAATAATTTGATAGTGGACATAGCATATAATGGTATATGGTTATAACATGGCCTAAATGTAAAATGTGCTATGTTAATCCCTAATACAAAAAGGATAATTTAGCATGTACTAAACCGATGAGATGAGGTTGACATGCAATTGGGTTATGCTAAGGTTGTTTAAGAGTATGATTAGGCCATGTTAAACACCATTGAAGTCTTTAAGTGTGTATGGATGATAAAGGGTGACCAAAGGCTCGGAAAATATCCCTAAAAAGGACCACATGGGTATATGTCTAGGCCGTGTATAACACACGAGCAGCCCCATAGGCGTGTTGCCTGACTGTGTGTCCCCTGGACCTAAAATTTTAGGTCAATTTGCATAGTAGTAAACACAAGGGTAGAGACACAGCCATGTGTCTCAACCGTGTGGAGGGCACGGCCTAGCACACGGGCGTGTGCCTTGGCCGTGTGCCTCAAAATGAATGATGATGACATAAAAACAATTTTCGGGTTTTTGGACACAGGCAACGACACGGGCGTGTCTAAGGCGTGAGAGGGATAAGGGCATGTGCTTGGCCGTGTGAAAATCCTTGTAGGTTCGAAATGAAAAATAAATCGTAATAATTCAACACGGGTGGGGTCATAGGCGTGTCCCCAAGCACACGGGCATGTGCTTTGCCTCCACATGGGCGTGTGAGGCATAACCCTAGGAATTTTACAAAAATTTTCTATAGTTTTCAGTTTAATCCCAGATCACTTTTAATGTATGTTTTGGACCTCGTAAGTCCATAATCGAGACGTTATGAAGTTGTTTGATCGGTTTTAAATTAGAATGAAATTTTATAACACGTATTTTCTGAAAATACCCGAGTATGTTACAGTGTCCCGGTCTCAGGTACGGGTAAAGGGTATTACAATGTCCCTCGGGGCACATGAGTGTGTTAGCCTTGTAACTTAGAAAATTTTGAAATTTCACGAAAAAGTCTTAGATTTCCCGATTAAGTCCCAACTCGATTCTAATGCTTGTATTAGGCCTTGAGGGTCCAATTAAGGGATGTTTTGAATGATCTCAGTTAATGAATAGTAATTTACATGAATTATTTGTAAAATGTTCTGAAAGTTCTGATAATGCTTCGTAACCCTGTTCCGGCGACAAGTAGGAGTTAAAGGGTGTTACATCTAATACGAAGAGAAAGGCACATCTCAGGAGTGTTATGTCAGTAGGAAAAATGGTGAGTGGATTTTAGTAATAAAGATGAAGAATTAGTTTGCGATGAAGAAGGAAATGATCCGATGATGGCTTCGACAACTATTGTAGGTTTTGAGGTGAAAAGGATACTAATGGATAGTGGCAGCGCAGCTGAGGTATTGACAAGGGAAGCTTATCAGAAAAATGGGTTTGAAAGAGCAAGCACTGAAGAGGACGAGCCTATTGTATGGTTTCGCGAACCATCTTGTTGAGGTAAAGGGTTGCATCACTTTGCCCATTACCATGACTGAGTAATGTCTTATTTTTATAGTCGATCATCCTATGACATGCAACGCTATCTTTAGGCGTTCCATAATTAGAATGGCCAAGATGATGGTAACGACCTTTTGCATTAAGATCAAGTTTCCTACAAGAACTGGTATAGGATTCATTTAGTTCGATTAGAGAACAACTAAACAATGCCATATGTTGTCTGTGAAACAAACATGCAAACAGGTGTAGTAGGGGCATAGCTCGCAACAAACAGGGGCAGATAGTCAACTTTTTGACTTGGACAGTTTGGATGCTAGGAATGGGGAGAGAGCAAAGAAACCAAAAGCTGCAGAAGTTTTGGAAACTTTGCAATTCTTTTACGATAATGTAGACAAGGTGGTTAAGATTTCATCAACATTAAAAGTAGAGGAAATGGAGAACTTGGTAAACTGCTTAAAGGCAAATGCTAATATTTTTGCCTGGTCAGTTGTAGATATGCCAAAGGTGGATCGTCGGATAATTTTTCATAGATTAAATGTTCTCCCTAAGGCTAAGCCAGTGAAACAAAAGAAAAGAAAATTTGCGACGCAAGTTGTAGAAATCATAAGACAGGAAGTGGGAAAATTGTTGTCAATTGGATTCATCAAAGAGGTTGCATACCCTAACTGGGTTTCAAATGTAGTAATGGTGAAGAAGGCTAGTGGTAAGTGGAGAATGTGTATCTACTTCACCAACATTAATGAGCCTATCCCATTATACGAAAGAGAAAAATACCTTAACAAGGCTCATTTGGATCATTAATTTCATCATTCTCATTGACATCATTATGTAAACTTTCATTTGATTGATCCAAATTTTCATTAGAAACTACTTTTTTTAAAAAAAATTTATCAATAGCACCTTGCTGTGATTTTTTAAACTCTTTAGCACGTTTTCTCTTTTTCTTTTTTTCACTTCTAGATAAATGTTTTTTAGGTAACATTGTAGATAAAAGATAAATCAAATACTCAAGTACCACAAGAAAATAAAACAATAGCACCTGATAAAAGAATTCCATGTTGAATATTTGCTTTCACAATTGCTAATTTCAAAACTCAAATCAAGTCATTGGAATTCTATAAATATAATTATAATAATCAATTATAAACAGACATGGTAATTAACAATATCCAATTATTTGTGAGTGAAATGCAACTAAAAAATTAAATGAGTAACAAAAATAATTAAAATTTCAATAGCATAAAGTCATAAAGAAAGTATAACAGCCCGTTTTCAGTGGTATTGAAAATAGTGGTTTCAGGACCACAAATCTGACGAATAAGATCAAAATAATTAGCATTTAAATTATATGAGTCTACCAAAATTTATATTTAATTTTGATTAGATGAATTTTAATTAATTGAATAAATAGTTAAGCATAGTGGTTTGTCCCAAAAGTCAAGTGGTTTCAGAAAATGAAGTATCGAGACATTGTTTCTGTAAACCGAGCTCTAAATATTTAGTAGGAGATATTATTTTGTTATGTGAAAGTTCGGTTTAGAAATTTTAATGTTTGACTGGTTAATTAGTTAAAAAGGACTAATTTGTAAATGATGCTAAACTTAATTACTATTGATTTTAGTGACTAAGTGGCCTAATTAATGTAAGCGGGAGGTTTTATATAGCAAATATACTTTTTTTATTTAGTATGGATGGTCAAGGGTTGGAAATAGGTTAAAATGTAAATTTTATTAAAGGGTAATATGGTAATTAAACAATTATAAGTTCAAGAAAAGTAAAAGAATAATTATCATCATCTTCCTTAGTATGTTTGCACCGAAAAATTGAAAGAAAGAAACCATGGGAGAGTGTTGAAGGTTCAGCCATTTGAAATTCTTGAGTGTAAGCGAATTTATAACCGTCTCTTGTAATTTTTATGTTTTTGAGATCTTTGCAACTAGTTCCAATTAACTCGTATCTTCATTTTCGAAACTACTAAGGATTTTGGTTTTTGCCATTAATGAATCTTAGTTAGTTTTGATGTTAAATGATAAATTTGTAGTCTTGGTTGTTGATTTAGAACTAGTTTGTGAAGTGATTTTTGTTAGTTTTTAGTTAAAGGACCAATTTGATTAAATGTTAAAATTTACATAGAACTTGTGTGACTTTTGAATAAATATGGACTATACTAGTATAGGAATATCTTCGGCTAGCATGGGTATTTGAAAAATCTTGTTAAATTTGGAGTTTCGGGTTTTGGGACTAATCCGTGAGAAATGTAAAAGTTCAGGGAAATGTGTAAATAATGAAAACTTAAGGGTCATATGCATAAAATTGAGTTAGAATATGTAATTGAATTTGATAAATTTGAATTTAATTATTATAGTTCAATATTTGATTCCAATAGAGGATAACCAAAGAAAAGGAAAAATTACGGAATTGTCACTACGAGTCAACCATTGGTATATAATAAGTAAGTTCATAGTGTAAGTGTTAATGTTTGCTGGATAAATGTATTTAATGTGAAATTTCATTATTTACCTATAAATTATTAAATGTTGTGATTGAGTACAAATGATAAATGAATATTCAGAAGTGATGAATTTTGTGGTTGCACAAAATTGAAATGAATATAAAGGATTTATGGTATGTGTATGAAAACAAGAAGTGCCTTTAAATGATTGATTTATCAATATTGTGAATTTAATTATAATGCTCGGTTGAATGTAGTAAACGGTTAGGATATGATTAACATGCTAATAAGGTTAGTATGAGCGCTTGTATGGGATTATACTTCGATGCCTCTATTTGCACTTCGATGCCCCTGTTTGCACTTCAATGCCTCTATATTTGCACTACAATGCCTCTGTTAGCATTTCGATGCTCTCTGGTATGTTTTGGAGGAAACCCGAGTATCCGAGTCAATTTGCTATAGTTTAACGGGCCATGAAACTTTATGATTAAATGTAAAATCATTCCATGAATTGAAGTTATGTATAATGACTAGTTTGGATATATATGTGAATATGTATGGAAGCGTGAATAGTTTTAACTTGAGCCATTATGTATATCGAATTATATGTTTGAATATTTTGGTACTAATGATATGTGACTATGAAAATGGTTGTCAGGGTTTAATGATTTAAGTTAATTAATGATCTATTATGAGTTAAGGCAAGTTAAATTGAATTTTGACTATGGACTTACTAAGCTTTATAAGATTACTCGCTTTGTTTTGTTTCTGTAGTTAATGTTTTACAAAACGGTTCAGACGGATCAACTTCAACTCACACACTATCCAGACTCTTTTTTGTAGTTTTTGTCTTTGAGTCATTTTGGTTGTGGCATGTATATAGGGTTTGATGTGGCTAAGATTAATATGTTAGTTGAGTTGTAATTAAACTCTTATGGTTGTGAATTGGTAAGTTATGTTTCATGTTGATATTATTTTGGTATGGCAATGTTTGTGCTTTTGGTTGATAGGTATTGTTTTGGATTTGGTAAATCTTATGGTGATAGAATATATGGAATGATCATAAGGTAGTTAAACTATAAAATGGACACGCTTGATTTGCCTTGTTTATGAAGTTTGGCATTTAGTATTTGAAGGCATTATTGTGGATTGAATAACTTAGATAAGATGGTGATGTTTTAAATGAAATGTTTAATCCACATGTATGAAATTTGTGGCGTCATTAAGGGCACATTGGTTAGGTACATAAATTGTATGAAATAGGTATGTTTTTTACTTAATTGTAGGTGTTTGAAAGCATGTTTATAGCTGATTATGGTTTGTCTTGACACCTAAGGTATTAGTGTCGAAATGTCTTGTTTTGGAATCAAACTTTAGGTGCACACAGCCTGGGACACAGACTGTCACATGGTCGTGTGTCACACTCAAAGTGATTTTTAGGTGCAGGTTTCACACGACATGGCACACGGTCTGTGACACGGCTGTATGACCATATTTCAAATACCCATACGGTCTGGCACACGACATTCGACACGGCCATAGGACCCAAGTCAATGAGTTACACGGGTGGGCACATGGGCTGAGACACAGTCATGTCCCTAATCCACACGACCGTATGACCTCTATTTCCAAAATTTTCAAGTTTTCCATACTTATCTGTTTTGATTCAATTTAGTTCCTAATTGTTTCTAAATTAATTTTATGGCCACGTAAGCTCATTTTAGGGCCTGTAAATGTATTTTTTCTGTGAATGAAACGTAGTTTTGAATGTTGATGCTTAGTTGAATAAATGATTGGTTTAATGCTGGAAATTGTTTCAATATGTGTCATAATACTCCGTAACCTAGTCTAATTACCGATACTAGTTAAGGGTGTTATAGAAAGGGTATGCAGTAGTATACTGTACTATGGTTCATCAAAAAATGAATTCGAGGGAGAAGCTAAATATAAGGCTAACTTAATGACTTTATTAGTTAAGACCCAAATATGTCATCAAATTAAGAATGAAAAAATTGCAAGAACGAAAAGGAAAGAGGGAGAATTATACTTGCAACAATGGTAAGCCGACAAACCACAGATGGGAGGCACCATGGGCAATAAGCAGGCGTAGCAGCCTGTTGAATACTAGCAATCTGGCATAACCACTTCAAAGCCACTGTCGACTGTCAGAAAAATTATTTTAGAATCTCAAGCTCTCAACCTCTCAAATATAAAGTAAAAATTAATAACTTGAATTGATTGATGTTGATGACTAACGAATGATGTATTACTCAAATGAAATTTGGCCTTATCTAACTTGCAGAAATTTTCTCCTATTGTCATGGTTATGGAAAAATAAAGAAGGTTGAATGCTAGTAACCATTGATATTTTTAGGGGAAATTAAAATTTTCCATTAATTTTAATGGTAGGAGTTAAAATTTGGGAACTAGAGGTGATTTGGAGAAGCCAAGAAGTTGAAGATGAAATGTTTATGGTGAAGAATTGAAGGTCCCTTTTATTTTCTTTTCTATTTTTTTCCTGCATGCTATGAAGCATTAATCAAAAGTCTTAAAAAACTGAAGATTTTTTTTCCCATATTAAAAGCTGAAGAAAAAAAAATTAGACCCTTTCTAGCCCTAGGTCTTGGGAGGCCACACTCCCAAAGCCGGCCTTTGTATTCCCTTTTAGTTTTTTATATTCTCTCATATATTTTGATACTCTTTCATAAGTTTTTTTTTAAATGAGAAATTCATCTTTGAAATAAAAAATATTATTTTTCAAAATAAAAAATTTTGTTGGGGTGAACCAAAATTTGATATTTTAAAAATAACAATTTTGCATACCAATAACTTTGTTATGTATAAGGATAAATGTTAAAATATTAAAAATTAAATAAAAAATATTGTTTTAAGATAAATAATATTTGATACTTTCTCATAATTTTTAATACCCATTTATAATTTTTTTTATATTCCTTAGTACTTTTTTATATTTTCATATAACTTTTGTAGTATTTTTACCGGATTACTCAGTAGTCTACGTTGGTACTAAACTGGAACTTACGGAAGCTAGCGTTCGCTAGAATTTCCGAGTCTGTTGGTTGCAATTAAAAATATATATATATATCGTCACTTTTTTCACCGCCGACACAAAGATAAACTGGCCACAAGCAACGCTGTCACTGTGTCACTGAAACCATGATTCATGTCATCCAAGTCGTCAGTCATCGGTCATCTTCAAGATTCAACTTCCCTCTTTAATTCCTTCACCTTCCTCCCAGCAGAACTCCCCACTCTCTCCTCCATAAATATCATTTACACCTCTCTCTCCCTGCGTCTTCTTCACGACATGCTATCCTTTTTTCTTTAATTTCCAAGTACATTTCTTCATTCTTTTTTTATTGCCCATAAACATGCCAAAATTTTCCTCACCCTCTTCCTATTTCTTGCTCTTCTCGCTTGCTCTTTGTTTCTACTCCAGTTCCAATGCCGGTAGCAGCCATGAATTTCCGGTAAATGTGCCACCTGCTGAGTTTGCAGGCTCTCTAAGGACCACCATTGATGCTATAAGAAAAGTGATCCCCATCGTTTCCCAGTTTGGCAGCTTTTTTGGTGATTTTCGACTTTCTAATGCCATTTCTGATTGCCTTGATCTCTTGGATTTTTCTGCTGATCAGCTAAGCTGGTCTCTGTCTGCTTCCCAGAATCCAAATGGTACTTACTCTCCCTTTGTTGCTTTAACTTTTAATCAGAAAGTACTTGTGATCACATGCAACTTTTGTGGTCTCTCTGGTTAACTGTAATTTCAACTATAATTTGTAGGTAAACACAACAGCACCGGT
The DNA here is from genome assembly GCF_007990345.1 of Gossypium hirsutum. Lineage (NCBI taxonomy): Eukaryota > Viridiplantae > Streptophyta > Magnoliopsida > Malvales > Malvaceae > Gossypium > Gossypium hirsutum. The sequence goes on along the minus strand of NC_053429.1, from coordinate 28,057,728 downwards.
GATGTAGCTTCTGATTTAAGGACATGGTTGAGTGCTGCAATGGCAAATCAGGAGACATGCATTGAAGGGTTCGAGGGTACAAATGGCATCGCCAAAACAGTTGTAGCAGGGGGTCTGAACCAAGTCACTTCACTGGTCAGTGACCTTCTCACCATGGTGCAACCACCAGGTCCCGATTCCAGATCCAACGTTGAAAGGAAAGTTGCAGAGAAGAACCGTTTCCCATCATGGTTCGAAAGGGAAGACCAGATACTGTTGCAAGCAAACGGGGTAACAGCCGATGTTGTGGTTGCATTAGACGGGACAGGGACCTTTACTAACATAATGGATGCTGTGGCAGCAGCCCCTGATTACAGTATGAAGCGATATGTGATTTACATCAAGAAGGGTTTGTATAAAGAGAATGTGGAAATCAAAAAGAAGAAATGGAACCTGATGATGGTTGGTGATGGAATAAATGGGACAATCATATCAGGGAACCGAAGCTTTGTTGATGGTTGGACCACATTTCGATCAGCAACATTCGGTCAGTATTCTAAATTTAAGCCATTTTTCTTTAATATTTGTGTTGATGGTTTTCTTGAAATGAGGGAGGAAACCTGAGCCTACCTGACCACACATTATAGTATAAGCAAAATTCAATGCAAGGGTTGCTCACTGCCCTACTGGACCAACTAGCCTACCTCCTTCAGCTCATGGGTTGGGGCCATTATTAACTACAAGTTAAGACTAAGGCTCATTTGATATTAGTTATTTCATTTGTACAGCTCAAGGCCAGACAGATTTTCTTTTTCCATTTTTTATCCCTTCAGAAATTATTAATTCTACAGAGAGATAGGTGGCCTGGGCAGAGTAATTACATTTTGATCACTTTAAAAATTAATAATTCAATCCACATAATTAAACATGGGGAAAGTAATTTTAAGTTAAAATCGACTCAATCGGTTTAGTTGATTTCGATTCGGACAGTTTATGCGTTTTTTTCAATTATAGATTCAATTTGGCGATTATTTCTATCGGTTATCTGTTTTTAAAATTTCAAATTCAATAACTAAAGTTGATTATGAATTTTTTTTTTACCTGGGTTAGTGATTTTCTTGGCGAAATTATGTTAAACTAAAATATAGGTATTGGTTGATTGATTCTTAATTTAGTTGACACTGACATTGTTTATTATCAATGCAAAAGGATATTGGTTCGAGCGCACTGAAATGTGTTTATTCTCTTATTTAAGAGTTTAGTAAAAATTTGTTAATAATTTTAATTTGTTAATAATTTTAAGTATTGTATCAATATATATATATAAAAGTACTGATATCAAAATGTATAGGTACTGAATCTCAAGTAGAGAAGAAAATCATAATTTCACCAAAACTTTATTAATAAAAATAAGAAAACAGATGAGATAAGAAAAAAAGAAATATCTAGAAATAAATATGCTATGTGAAATAAATAGATTTAGGGAAAGAATAAATGATAGGATCATTAATATTCTGATATGCATGGAATGCTTTTGTCCTAAAATCTGCAGCTGTAAGCGGAAGAGGATTCATAGCAAGGGACATAACATTTGAGAACACAGCAGGACCCCAAAAACACCAAGCGGTAGCATTGCGATCGGACTCCGACCTATCAGTTTTCTTCCGATGTGCCATTAAGGGCTACCAAGATTCACTCTACACTCACACAATGCGTCAATTTTTCCGAGAATGTAAGATCACTGGCACCGTGGATTTCATATTTGGTGACGCCTCCGTAGTATTCCAAAACTGTCAAATCCTAGCCAAGCAAGGCTTACCGAACCAGAAGAACACGATCACCGCACAAGGCCGGAAAGACCCGAACCAGCCGACAGGGTTCTCGATCCAATTCTGCAACATCTCAGCTGATGCGGATTTGTTACCTTTCGTTAACTCTACTCCTACATACCTTGGGAGACCCTGGAAGCTGTATTCAAGGACCATAATCATGCAATCCTACATTGGTAATGCTGTAAGGCCACAAGGGTGGCTTGAATGGAACCAAGATTTTGCTTTGGACACATTGTATTATGCTGAGTTCATGAATTTTGGGCCTGGGGCTGGCCTTGGTGGCAGGGTTCAATGGCCTGGCTACCATGCATTGAATAACTCGGCTCAAGCTGGCAATTTTACAGTGGCTCGATTGATCGAAGGGGACCTATGGTTACCGTCAACTGGCGTTAAATACACTGCCGGATTAGGAGCATAAATAAGCAATCAACGCAGCTTCAATACTTCATTTATGTTTTTCTAATATAAAATCCCTTTCATATAACACTAGAGAGGTTTTTTTCTTTTTTCTTTTGTTTAGATTCTTTTTTTTAATCTATCAGAAATGATGAATGAAATTATTAAAGATTACATTTAATATAATAGTATTTGAACTAATATTAATTTTGAGAGTTGTTTCATGTATTGGGCCGAGACAGCTTAGGACTGAGTTTAAGCGTTATATTAACATATTTTACGTTTATTAAGTCAAATTTGACCTATAATATTATATATTACTATAAGTATAAGGAATAAATATTAAAATTATACATGAGCTTTGATAGAATCTGCAATGTTATAGATTAACTTTAATTTGGTGCATTTGTATACATTAAGCTTTAATTTGGGTTCAATTTTTACATTTCACTAACCCCATTATCCATGTGGCATAATTTCTTGTTAAGTCATATGAAAATTGTTGATGTGGCATTTTATTAAGTTAAAAAATAAAAAAATTTATTTAAATTATTTCCACCTAGATAAAAAAATAGATTTTCTGGGAGAAATATGAAATCCTTTTCTCAAGTGTGTTTATTTTTTTAATCCAGTTGAAAATAAATTAAATTTTTTTGTTTGTTAACCTAATGAAATGTCATGTCAGCAATTTACACGTGACTTAATAAAAAAATTGTGCCACATAGATAACGAGATTAATGAAATGTGAAAACTGAACCAAAATTTAATTTTGATGTATACAAATGTATCAAACTAAGTTGATGTATAACATTCCAAATTCTATTAAAATTCATGTATAATTTAGTATTTATCCCTAAATATAATTTTATGTATTATGAGTTACATAATATATAAAAATAATAATATAATATATTACAAACATTAAAAACAAGTTAGGCTCAAGCCTTAAATATTTGAGCTCGAGCCGAAACTATATTTTAAGTGGGTCTAATTTTTGTACAAGTTCATTTTTCAAGCCTACTATTTAGGCCCAAATCTTTCCAAAATTTAGGTGGGCTTTCGAGTTTGAATAAATAACCCAACCCTAAATAAATTTTGCATCATATTTAACATTTTTTTAAAGTGAATTGTATTTACCATGTATGAATTAATGATGGTAAAATGCTTTCCAAGTTTTTTTTAACCTAAAAATTTGTTTTTTATTCTTCAATTGTATTTTTTATTTTCAAGCAGTTATAATTGCAATTATAACTATTTATATTGTTAAATATGACTCCTATTTTCAGTCAAATTTGAGAACTAATCTTTCAGTTAAACTCTGTTTATTTGTTTCAATCAAACACTGATTAGTTTAGATTATTTTATTATTATTTGACCTATGAATTTAGCCTATAAATAGGCTCTTTTACAACCTTAGAAAATACACCCATTAGATATTAGAACTCATAACACATTTAGAGAATTTTGTGTTTATGTTTTAAAGGTTCTTTGTTTTCAGGTTTTTAGGGTTTAATTTTTATCTCCATCTTTTGTACTCTTCATTTTTTTGCCATTATAGTAATATTATATTTACCCGTGGTTGTTTATCTTCTTTAGAGGGGTTTTTTCACGTTAAATTTGTGTGTTCAATTTCTCAATTTATTTCACTATTTTTTACTTGTTGCTTAATCGGGTCGATCATATCAAATGGTATCAGAGCTAGTGTAATTTTCATAGATCAGCTCATTCAGAGATGGCAATAACAAGGTTTGAAATTGAGAAGTTCGATGGTTAGACAAATTTCAATCTGTGGCAAGTTCGTATGATGGCAATTCTAGTTCAATCCAACTTGAAAAAGGTTGTTACTGAGAAAAAACCTGAGAATCTAAATAAAACAGAATGGGAAGAGCTTGATAAAAAGACTTTGTCTGCAATCCAGTTGTGCCTCACGAATACGGTATTGCAGGAGGTATTGATAGAGAAAACTTCATCCGCCTTGTGGAAAAGGTTAGAAACTCTTTATGCGACTAAGTCTTTGGCTAATCGTTTAGTGTTGAAACAACGTCTATTTACGTTTCCCATGAACAAATGTGAGCTTCTTAGAAATTACATCAGTCAATTCATTACTCTTTTAAATGATTTAAAGAATGTTGAGGTTCATATTGACGATGAAAATTAGGCTATGCTATTATTGTGCTCTTTACCCCCTTCATACAAGTTTTTCAGGGAGACCCTGATTTATGGCAGAGACAAACTCTCGTTCGAATATCTGAAGGGTCATTTGCTGAGTAGAAACAAACTCGACAAAGATAGTAAGATAGATAGGCAAGCTTCCGTTTTGGTAGCATCAAAGAAACGAGACAAAAGGTGTCGCTATTGTAAAAAGTTAGGTCACGTCAAAGCAGATTGTTATAAACTGCGAAATAAAAGAGCTGCTGAGAGTAACGAGGAAGATGTAGCTGGTGCTAATTTGGCTGATGAAAACGGTGATGATTTCTTGTTAATGTCAACGAGCGATAACTCTAAACTCACGTCCGAGTGGATCCTAGATTTGGGATGTTCTTTCCACATATGTCCCAATAGAGAATGGTTCTCCACATACATTTCGGTTGAAGGTGGAGTTGTGCCCATGGAAAATGATTCATCTAGTAAGGTAATTGGTATTGGTACTGTTAAAATTAGGATACACGATGGGACGATTATGACACTCTCAAATGTCAGGTATGTACCTGGTTTACGAAAGAATCTCATCTCATTGAGTATTTTAGACTTGAAATAATACAGAATCAACATCAAGTCGACTGGCATTAAAGTATCTCGTGGAGCTCTCGTTTTGTTAAAAAGTAAAAGAACCGGCAGTCTTTATATTCTGGAAGGTTCTACAGTGACCGGTGAAATCGGACGTCCCTCGTCTGTTATGGAATCGAAGTCAACTCGTTTGAAGCAGAGACAACTTGGTCATAGGAGGGAAAAAGGTATGACCGTTTCGTTGAAGAGAGGTTCTCTTTTGGATACAGGTTTTGAAAAGTTAAGGCACTATGTTCGTGAAAATCAGACTCAGGTTAGTCTTGATTTGGTAGTGTACAAGTCGAAGGCTAGAAGTTTTCCAGTTTCTAAGTACAAATTCGACTTAGTTAACTCCCTGCATAGTTCAAGATGGGCTCGTGACAGGCTTTGGCAAAGATGGTGTTGTGGAAATATAAGTCAATGTGGAGATTTATTAAATATGACTCCTATTTTCAGTCAAATTTGAGAAATAATCTTTCAGTTAAACTCTGTTTATTTGTTTCAATCAAATACTGATTAGTTTAGATTATTTTATAATTATTTGACTTATGAATTTAGCCTATAAATAGTTTTTTTTACAACCTTAGAAAATACACCCATTAGATATTAGAACTCGTAACACATTTAGAGAATTTTGTGTTTACGTTTTGAGGGTTCTTTGTTTTCAGGGTTTAGTTTTTATCTCCATATTTTGTATTCTTCGTTCTTTTGCCATTATAGTAAAATTATCTTTGCCTGTGGTTTTTTATCCTCTTTGGAGGGGTTTTTCCACGTTAAATTTGTGTGTTCAATTTCTCAATTTATTCCGCTATTTTTTTTACTTGTTGCTTAATCGGGTCGATCCTAACATATATTTTATAACTTGCTTTATTTGGTGGTACGTTTGATCAAAGTATATTGGCTATTTGCTTGTATCTTTTTGAGGATTTTGCACAATTAATCTCGTGATTATAATTGAAGAAGAGATTGGATCAAGTAATATTACTTTATAAGGACCCTAATGTAATCTACTTACCTTATATACTAAAATATGCAATCCAAAAAAATAAGGATTGACTTTATGAATATTTATTCTATATTCTTATATTAAAAGTAATTGATTTGATAAGATTTAGACAGATCAGGATGAATTAAATTTTAGTTTGTAAAGCTAGATTCATGCTCTAAATATGAAAACTTTATTCAACCACGAAAGAGGTTACTGTGTCAGAGCTATTATGAAAGTAATTACACAAGCAATTACAACTGCACTTGGCACTGATTAAGAATTATAATTTGCTTTATTTAGAGTTACAAACTTTTGGACCAAAATAGATGGACAATGACTTAAATAATATCATGGACGTTTGCTAACCCCTATTTGAAAACCAATCATGTAGAGCAATAAATCCTTAAATATTGGTTGATCCAAATCAAACAAACTGAATCCCTTGATTTGTGAAGATTAAATTGAAGATATATCTTGTAGATCTTTGATTTATTTTGAACTTTATGAGGATATTTGTAAAGTCTTTTTATAAGACTATTTTAATGGGGTCTTGATTGTATTTGAAAGATATCTCAACAAGCTTTAAACTATTATATAATAGAGACGTGTGTAAATTAGAAAATGAGGAAGAGAGTCAGCATGTATTTTATTCGGTAAGTAATTTGTTAGTGTGCATTTTTGTAAGTAAAACAATTAAGTCACTTGGGTTTACAAACTTAGTGGAGAGATTTAATTATTAAGTGCAAAAGTGTGGTTATTATATCAGTATCTATAAGACTTAAACCATAACTTGTATGAGGTTAAAGATAATAAATTATCTCTCTCTGTAAACTCCATAAATGTAAGGAAAGTTGAGTTGCGTTTATTCTTTTACATTTCTCATGGTACTCCTAACCCTACTCATAAAGATTACATGAATTTTCAAAAAGGATTAAATATAAAATTAGTACCTAAATTTATCCACTTCTCCCATATTGGTACTTATGAGTTTTTTGTCCTAAATTGGTACCCAAACTTTTTCTTCCGTCAACTAAACCGATACCCAAGTCTAACGGCATTAAATTCAAGACACGTAGCACTCTAAAATGAATACACATGGCAATGATGATTCATCATTTAAAAATTTTAAAAATATATTTGAAAATTAAAAAAATTCTTTTGACTCATCTCTACCTCTACACTTTCGATTCTTCTTCTACCTTTTCAATGATTTTAGCCAAAATCCTTAATTTCTTCTTCTTTTTCTTCTTCTTTTTAAAAATACTTTGTATTCTCATCTCTCTCCCTATAGTTTTCAAGTTACTAAACCCACACAATAAATCACAAATTACAATACATTTCCCTATTCCATTCATATATAAAAGCAACAACAACAATTCACATTAATTAGCCTTTTGCCTTTTTTTGTTTAATTTTTTAATCCTAAAATTTGAATTTTCCTTTCAGTGTTTCATTCAAGATTCGCGGGAAGAATGTGAGAATTTTATATCTTCATTATATGGATCGTATTTTTAACGTTTTCAATATTGGATTCAGGCACAATTGGTTGCGATAATTGTTTTGAAATTAGGGTAAGTGATTGGGTTTTAAATCTAGCTGGGGCTTTGTTTTTGTGTGAAAATCAAGGTTTGGATATAGAGAAAAGGGGAAGGAAGATGATAGTCAAACAAACTGGGAATCTTGAAATGAGGAGTATGAAACGGCATAAGATGGAAAAAGAGGGCTACGATAATTGTGGGAAGAAGAGATATTTTATGGTTATGATGGTAATCCAAAGAGATTGAAATTAAACAGTTATTATTCATACTGCGAGGTTATTGCTTGGCATCCTTTTGAGTTTTGGGTCATCGAACATACCCAAAATCGATGAATAGGAAGAAGAGAATGTTAGTTATGAAGTTTCTCTGTTAAAAACTGGGGTTAGTGAGGATGATACTGTTGTCAAAACTGGTGTTTACTTTTGAGAGCTACACTTTGGTGTCATTTCCAAGCCAAAAAGGAGGCCAATCGGAGGAAGAAGAAAGAAGAAGAGAAAAGAAATTAATTACATGACAAAAAATTGAGGGAGAAAAGCAAAAAATATATATTTTAATTTTTTCTAGATTTTGACATCAGCATGACATCATTTATGTCACGTATCACAATCTTATTATGCCACATGTCTTAAGCTTAACGGCTTTAGACTTAGGTACTGATTTAGTTGACTGAAAAAAATTTAGGTACCAATCTGGGACAAAAAAATCATAATCAATTTGAGAGAAGTGAGTAAGTTCAGATACTAATTTTATATTTATCCTTTTTAAAAATAATTTTTTATAAAAAAATCAAATGATTAATTTAACTTAAAAAGTTGACATGCCACTGCCTAGTTTTTCTTTTACCCACATTTTATTCCAGCCGGCTTATGAGTCCATATCGCTAATAAAAGATATATTATGTTTTAAAAAAAAAAACATAGATTGGTCTAATAAGAGATTATAATATTTGTATGCAAGGTGCAAACCAGCAATCCAATTAAGTGGATAACCTGATGTTTAAACATATATAAGCACAAAATGTCGGAAAAGAATCAACGCATGTGATTTATATTATTTTTAAATATGAAATGCAATTCACCTTGTCCCGTGACTACCATATGCCAAGCCTCAACTTGCAACCTTTATTGTGTCATCATTATTAAACAAAATTAGGAATTTAATTTATATATTAATATTTTTAAAATTTTAAAATTTTAAAATTTTGGTTTAATTTTAATTTTTTTAAAATTTGTTGATATGATGTTTTGAAATAAAAAAAATTATTCATTTGAAATCCATGTAATTTAAAAAAGATATTTTAATTAACTTGAATTTAACAAAAAAATTAACAATATTAATAGTTAGATCTAAATTTTGAAATTTGACAAGTAAAGAGTCAAAATTATTAGGAATATAAGTAAAGAGACTAAATTCTTTATTTTTGAAAAGTACAAGTGCTATAAGTATATTTTAACCTTTAAAAAATTAATGTTAAATTTAATCCTTCATATTTATTCGTTTTGTTACTTTAATTTTTTTTTTCACTTTCACCCCCAATCTTTAAAATTCAACCAATTTTGCCTTTTTTTTTTCTTTTTGGATGACAAAACTATCTAAACTATTAATAATTTAATAGTGCTGACTTAATAGCTCAGGTGGTAATATACATGTACTTTATTGATGTTATAGATTTTTTTCAAAAATTATGATTTTTTTAAAAATTTTTATAAAGTATACATAAATGATCATGTGATTGTTAAGTTAATGTCCTTAAAATTTTAATATTCGAATAAGCTTATTTGTCTAAAAAAGTAACAATTTTACTAAATTTAAAAGGTTAAATGCAAAAGTGGTTAAAAAACTTAGAGCCAAATGGAAAAAAGAGTAAACTTTAAAAATTAAATCTATTATCATGCCAAAAGAAAATAGCAAACTCAAAGTTGTGTATGTAATTTGCTAGCGGGTTGATTACATCTAGACTTATCAAAGATTAGCTACATTAAATTTGAAGATTTGTATGAAATTTAAAAGGATGATTAAAAATATTAAGCTTTAAAATGAGCTTGAACAAAAAAATTAGATCCGTTTAAAATATAAATTAAACTTGAACTTTAATATTCAAAGTTTAAGTCTTGCTCAGTCTAGCCTATTTTCAAGTTTATAATAATTTCTATTTTCTTATATATATAAATATATATATTTATATTATGTAGTCTATACCATAAAAAAATTATATATATTATACTATAAGTATTTAAAAAATGTTAAGTTAGTTTATATTTAAACATTTAACAAAAGAAATATATATAATGGTATATATGATACAGGAAGAAATCCACTTACATCGATGTAAAAATTAAAGTGGTTTTGCACTCTTCTGTAACTTTTTTATACAATTGATATTTTAACAATTCAACCGTCACATTTAATGTTTCATTCACGTAGATCATGCATAAATTTTGGTATAAATTTAAAATTTATATCTATTTGTTTTGGGTAAAAAAAACTCTTAATTATTAAATATATATTAGTATATATAATATTTTAGACCAACATGATAGAGATATCGGATCGATTTAGAAATTTACATGCATGACAAGTACAAATATCTTGATAAATTCAATGGTCGGATTGTTAAAATATCAATCGTATAAAAAGTTATGAAATAGTGTAAAATCCCTTTAATCGTACATCGGTGTAAGTAGATTCTTTCTCATATGATATATATAATATTTCTAAATATTAAATAAAAATAATTATATTTTAAAAATAATAATATGGGTGACCTAAACTTGTTTGGGTTAGCAATTTGCAAATATGCGCAAACTTAAGTAAAGTTTGAGATCCATATCTTAGGTCAAGTAGGCTTAGACAACCATGTATGATATTGTTACCATATATCGGTCAACTTGAACTCAACTTAACCCATAAACACCTCTAATTGTATCAAACATCTTTAAAGTATGACTTAAAACTAAAAAATAAGATTGTTGAATCGGACCGGATCGACCGATCAAACAGGTTGGATTAAGAACTGATTAAGGTACCACTTTGGAGAAAGGTATTGAACCGGTTGACTTAACAACTGATACAAGCCAATTGAACCAAGAAAAAAATTGATTGAACCATATTTTAATATTTTTTTATTTTTATGAATTTTTAATAATTTATTTAATCAAATGGGCTAAATTGGTCAGACCGATTAGATCGACGAATCCATGGCTTGATCTATTTGATCACCGGTACAATTTTGAGAACCTTGCTTTAAACATTTTAATTGAATCCTCAAAGTATCAATACTGTAACAACAACTTTCTTCTCTCAACTTAGCCATTAAATAATAATCGAATATGACATATAGTCTATTACAATACGTAGATTAAATTTTAAACACTTATGTACCTTTGTATAGACAACTTGTAAATGAAGTGTTAAAAAAATAGCCTTTTTAATTTTTAAGATGTCATATTTAAGTAATCCATGCAATAGGTATACATATTTAAAATTTGATCCACCTATTTTAATATGCCTCGTGTCAAATCCAAACTAACATATAACTTCCAAACTCACTTGTAGGGTGGTAGAAGGATTTGATTGATAAGATATTGAAAATTTTTAAGACTCAATTAGAACATTTTAAAATTTGAGAACTAATTTAGAACCTGAATCATAATTTGGGGGTACATGATGGAATTAAACCATTTTTTTGCCAACAACTCCGAATTCTTGCCATCGATTAGAGTGCCCAAATTATTTGTTTGTATTTATTCATACCCCCAATAAACTTTTCTCATTCATTAACCAATCAAATTACAAATAAGGGAAGAAATTAACTAACAATTTCCTTTGCATCTTCAATCCAATTTGGCAGATATGAAATACCCTAGCTTTCTTGAAAAATTAAAGTTTGATTCCTATAACATACGTTTAAAGTAAGGAAAAAAAATCTCAATTTAAACTCAATCATTAAATTATTTCAATTTTATTGAATATTGAATTGCTTTTTTAAGAATAAACATGCCTTTGAATTCATACATAATTATACGTTCACTCATGCACCTTTCAATAAAATATCCAATGAATATAGGAACACGGGAAGCCTAACCATAAGGTTTAGATAGGAGAGTGTTTCGTCTAAACATTCTGTCACAACAGACAAACCCGCACAATCTTCAAAAGACCACGTCAATATTGTTTTGTAGATTGTTTTTCAAAACCATTTTTTAACTATGGAGAAGAATTTTTAATAGCACCTGTCAATTTATCACATCTTTAACTTGAAAAAAAACCTCTTTTAGTCCCTTCAATTCGATTCCAACAGTACCATTGATTAGTATCCACCACTCTACCACCTCGTACTTAAAGAGTAAGGTACTAAATGGTTGGGACCCCGACCATGCTAGACTCTTATAAATACCCCTCCTCGATACTAGGGCAAGGGGAGAGAGATATACAATTCACATTGTCTACACTCTACTCAAACTGAACCCCAACTTTTTAAATCACTATTCCCTGTCGCTCTTTGCACCATCTATAGTGTGAACCACCTCGATCCTAGTGACTATCTATACCACCTCTAGTGCAAACTGCTGCCATTGTATTGTTCTACACCTTGTATAACTAAATTAGTATAAGGATTAGCATCCCTTGCGATTTCAATCGCCACCATTGTATTGCCCTTCTCTAAGTCCAAAGAGAATTGTCAGTTGGATCGTTTTAGCCAATCATTCTCCACCGATAGATGATCAAGCCTCTAAGACAACTTTGAAGAAGTAACCTTTTGATCAAAGGGCAATCAAATATCTTCTTCTACTACTAGAAAGTATAGGAAGGGCATTACCTTGAGCGTTACCAATATAAACAACTCTAAGAAGAAGCTCAGCCAAGATTAAAACAAGGGCTTAGTGAATAGAAGTCATGCTTTCTGTCGAAAGCAAATGATGTGATAAACACAATAAAAAGCATAAGATTCTACAAAAAAAGATAGCATAAACCTACTTCAGAAGCCTTTATAGAATTTGCCACAGGACTATTTACAAGATTTCTCACAGGATATTTGACGAAGGGAGGATCGACACTCAAGTGTTCATGCACATACTAGTGAATGAAATCAATAGATTTTTCCTCCTCACCAAGCGTTAGCTTAGCAAAAAGGCCCTTACCATGCCAGGGCCACACCATATGAGATAAGGGTGGAACAACAATATTTGGCATAATAAGGAACTCCACCTTCTCCTCTAGAGTTGTGCCATTATGGTTACGCTCATTGAAACAAAACCTCTAAAATTTACTTAAAAGACCATACATCCCTAAACTTAGCATCAATAGTTCTTAAGCAATCGTATTGATCCTATGTGAAGGGAAGAGTAGAAAGCCTCGCACACATAAGAATAGACCATCTTAGAGGAAAAGAGAAATCTCCCACCTTATTTTTTATTAGGATGTATTTGTGGGAATAAAATACAACATTTTTTTTGTTGAATTGATACACTTTGGTTTCATCATTGTCGTTATCATGTGCCTAAAATTGATCTATGCAAAAAAAAAATCCTCAAAAGTGAAGGCAAACAAATTCCCAAAGCTATTTTGAAGAAGGTTCCTTTAAACATTTCTTGTAATCTAAAAAATACAACATTAATAGTAGCCAAAAGTCCTTGATAATTGTCTAATGGCAACGTAGTATAATTAAAGTATTTTTACAAATTAAGAATTGAGAGGCAGATGGAACCTTGCTTCAAACAGTTGCAAAAGGAGATAAAAGCCTCTCTTGTTGGTCGTAACTTTACTCATTTGATAAAACGTTGATGGAACAAGAAGGCCATATCTATACTGATATAATTTTAAATACTACAACAGCAACATGCCAATCATCTCCTCTATGATTGTGGTACATAAAAATTCATCACCTTCCACTAAAGCATCATCCATCAAGGACCTTATAGGATTGGCAATCATTTTGAAATGAAAAACAACAAAAGTGAGAGATAAGAAAAAAATTAACTTTTCAACAAAGAACAATAAAAATGAGTTGAAAGCAAAAGAATACGAACTAGCACAAAAGAACATTGATCCTAAAGTCCTAAATATGCATATTTATAGGTGTTTAGGTGGGAAAATGAAGTGACACTTCAAACAAAATGACAACAATGAAGAAATAACACATTCCAAAAAACCTCCAATTGAAGGTCAATGACATGTATAAAGGCAATTAATATGATGGCACAGTCATTAGAGTGACAATAATGACACTATAAAACCTTTCACAATCATTGCTAAAGATTCCTAGTGAGCTTCACTAGCAAATTGGCCCAAAATAAGTCACTTTATAACCAACCTTTCATCTAAGGGGCAATTGTTATACCCTATAACACTCTTGCACCCCTTGCTAAACTACTATTAGCTCAGAAGGATCAACTCAAAATTGCTGATAGGGAGGTTGAATTGGCCTTTGAGAAATTGTGGTGGAAGCAATGAAAAATATGGAACAAAGAACACAATGACTTATAGTGGTTCAACCCTAATCTCCTACTCCACCACCTTAGCTTACAACAACTAAGGATTTTCCCAAATTCACTAATTTGGAAACCTTTGAAAACAAGGTTTAACCTTACAATATCTCTTAAGATTTATGCTCCAAAATCTTAAGATAAAACTCTTTTAAGGTTTCTACTCAAACCTTAAGAATTAACCCTCTCTCAAAGAGAAACAAATAAGCAAACAAAGAAACAATCCTTATAAGATTAGGATGTTTCCCAATTAAGCACAAATACATAGAAGAACACTTGAGCTAAATGAATACAATGAAAGCTCACAAGTGTTTACAAGAAAAAGTATGAAAGAATTAAGCTCTATGTTGTTTTGATTGATCTTTAAGCTTTACACATGTTTCTTGTTGTTGCTAAACCTTTAAAAGATAGTATTTGTACCTTCTAATTAATTTCCAACTGTTGTGGTTGTTGTAGAAGTGACTGTAACCATTGGGAATGAAATACCAAGTCATTAACTTCACCTGCAGCAACAAGTATCGATACCTACTAAAAAGGTATCGATATTTTTTGTATTTAATGTTGATTTCAGTGGACGTTGGAGCATGAATATCGATACCTTAGGAAATATATCGATACCTTAAGAAAAGTGTCGATATTGGATCGATACCTACCTGTAACACCCCTCACTTGTATTTAATGTCGGAATAGGGTTACGAAATATTATCGAACTTACAACACATTTATAAATACTTTTCACATACATTTAATCAATTCATACAATCATCATTCAATCTCAATCAATTTGTCCCTAATACGAGCCTACTAGCCCCTAAACATACGTTGGGAGTGGTTCAGGACTAAGCCAATAACTTAAGAAACTTCCACGAAACTTTGAAAATTTTTCTCAAACAGGGGACACACACCGGTGTCACAGGCCGTGTGGATATTCGAAATGGAAGCACATGGTCGTGTCCCAGCCCGCGTCCGACCCCGTGTAACTCTCTGACTTAGGTCACACGACCAACACATACGCCCGTGTGGCTAGTCTGTATGCCCTAAAAATTACCATACACGCCCGTGCGTGAGGCCGTGCCAAACCTGTTGGGTATACTAACTTATGCCACACAACCAAGTCACACGCCCGTGTGTGAGGCCGTGTGGAGCATACTGACTTCATTTCAAATTCAACACCAGGGGACACACGGCCATGTAACATAACCGTGTGTCACACACGGTTGAGACACACGCCCATGTCTCTGCTTATGTGGACAAAAATAGGCTATTTACCAAGCCATTTTACCACCCCAAACTTGCATGTACTACACAAGCCAAATGGTACAAATTCATAGCATATATAGGCATCTAAAGCAACCATAACCAAGACTAAAATGTACCGTTTCAATATCAACAACTAACATACTTATAATACTATAATTTGCCTACTCAAATCATGCTAATTCACTTTTCCAAAGCATTAATGTATACCATTTTAACTAAGTATTTATTAGCCTAAAACCACAAGCACAACCATTCTCAATTCATTAATCATTAACTACATTAAATGTTGCATTCAACAAGCCATTCTCAAACAAACATGAACCACATCACTAGAAGACATTAATACGTATATATACATCACATAATTGCCAAAATAAGCCAACTTACATGGCTAATACAAAACCAAACACATTTTATTTACAAGCTAACACAAATGGCCAAAATCATGCTACATAAACCAAAATGACTCAAAGTCCTTATACATGTCATATATTTAGAAATTCCAGAGTTTATAGGTACCAAGTGATAGGTTGATAGTGTGAAGCGAACTCCGACAATCCCCGAATCCGAGCTAGCTTTGAATTTACTATAAAACATAGAAAAATAAACATTGTAAGCTATAAAGCTTAGTAAGCTCATATGAAATAAACTTAATGTAAGTATATAAATATAACTCAATAATTTGAGTACAACAATAAGTAGCTTACATTAGATAACAAACCTTTCCAAATCTCAATTGTGAGATTATACACTACCTTCACAAATTTCTTCGATTTTAAACTTATAATTCATGTACGTACATGTATCATTTAACATCAAACTCATATTCATCCACCTTTTTCGTATACCAGTTGAACCATTCGAAATAGAAGTCGGATACTCAATGCTTTCACATGATAAGTACCTATACCATGGCCCGAAGCCAAATCAAGGTAACTTATCTCCGAAGTACTGATATCATGGCTTGAAGCCAAATCAGTCGATATGCATGGGCTGAAGCCAAATTGGTATAATTCGTACCCTAAGTGTTATATCATGGCCTGAAGCCAACTCAATGTATCCCCTAATGACATATCACTAACATCCTAAACTATTCCTAAGGTTCAACCGGGATTTCAAATGTTGAATCATCGTCGAATCACTATCGTTCATATCTATAGTCTCATATTCACAATTTATGCAATATCAAACCAAATGAAATACACTTTTATTGAAATTTATCACATACGAACTTACCTCGAATGTGGAAACGACGAAATAAGTTGTTTAGTCGATAACTTTCGTTTTTCCCGATCTAGATCTGAATTTTGCTTTTCTTGATCTTAATTAGCTATCCAAGCATGGCCAAATGAAAATATAAATTTTTTGGCTTCCTTAGGTTAATTTTCGGTGGATGAAAGATAGTAGAAGATGATACAAAATTTTGTTTTATTATAATTAACCTTCAATTTTCAAATTACCTAAATAACCTTATTAATAAACCATTACAACACCTAATATTGTGTCCATATAAGTCCACTCATGTTTTAGATGGCAAATTACAACATAAGGACCTCTAAATTAAAATTCCATAGCTATTAGAGACCTTTAGCTAATGGAACTCCACTTTTACACTTTACGAGATTAAGTCCTTTTTTATCAAATTAATCATTCAAAAGATAAAATTTCTAAACGAAACTTTCACACAATCATATATTCATGTTGTAGACCTTAATTTAATAATTAAATAAATATTTTATTTCGAATTTGTGGTCCCGAAACCACTATTTCGATTCGACTAAAAACAGGCTGTTACACTACCACGGTTTAAAAGTGGCAAAATGTCAATTTGGTATCTATTATCAGAGGGGTATCAATATCTTGTAAAATATCTATACTTAGACAAAAAGTATCGATTCTTTTTGTCCTCAAGCAATTCCAACTTGTTTGAAAATGGTTAAAATATATTTGAAAATGTTTGACTTAATTGAAACCATTTCAACTTGATTTTTATGAAATTTCTCAACTTTAATTTTATTCAAAAACACTTTAATTTCTTATATCAAAACATATTATCCAATAAGGCTTAGTTTAACAATCTCCCTTTTTTTGATAAAAAAAAACATTTTGTAAATTTATTTTTGAATAGGTTGCTCCCCCTTAATAAAAGTCATTTTCAATTTAAGCTCCCCCTATATAAAAATCATTTTCAATTTAACGCATAAATATTTGGAGCATAAAAATTTTAAATAAGCTCAAATTTGACATTCATTTTGCTTTGAAAACATATTCACTAAAATTGACATTCATTTTACCTTTCTCTTCTCCCCCTTTTTGTTATATTAAAAAAAATCAAGTAAAACTTAAGAGGAAAAGAATTTGGTTAGTCCAAAGATAGATATATTAAAAATAAAGAACAAATGAAGTACCATACCAAATAACATTAAGGTGCAATCACATAGAATTTGCATTTGTTCCCCTTGAAGCAATACATCTTACCTAAAAACATAGAATTAAGTTTTTGGTACCCAATTTCTTTTGGGTCCATAATCATTAGTCTCCAAAATCCTAGTCCCTTTAAATATCCATTTTGAAATAGCTTCATTGTCTTGAGTAGCACTAAGTCCTTTAAGGACCCATACACTCTTAATAAGTTTTCCCTTGTAAAATCTTGAGGGACTTCTATGTTTATAGAAAGTAAAGATATTTTTAACAATATTTTGTTTTGAATTTTCTCCTTTTTC
Organism: Gossypium hirsutum; assembly: GCF_007990345.1. Taxonomy (NCBI): domain Eukaryota; kingdom Viridiplantae; phylum Streptophyta; class Magnoliopsida; order Malvales; family Malvaceae; genus Gossypium; species Gossypium hirsutum. The sequence goes on along the minus strand of NC_053429.1, from coordinate 28,039,761 downwards.
AAAAACTTTGTTAGAGGGAACTTTTTCACTTTTAAGCAACTCAAGTTGTTTTTTATGATCCTCGTGAACTTTTGAAAGTAAATTATGCAAGTCTAAATATTTCTTTTCAAGGTCATTAATAATTTCTTGCATTTTATTTACTTTCTCTTCAAGTTCATGATTGGTTTTGGAAACTAAGTCATTTTCATTTCTCAATTTTGAAACATTTTTCTTGTGTTTTGACATCATTACTTCAAATTCCAAACCCAATTCATCATAGGATCTTGCAACTCATCAAAAGAATAATCATTTAAAGTAGATGAGTTAGAAGTTACCTTAGGATCATTGATGGCCATAAGGCAAAAGTTGGCTACTTCATCATCGGATGAATCTTCACCACTCCAAGCAGCAACATAGGCCTTTTGGTTGCTAGATCCATTCCTTTTAAGTTGAGGACAATCATACTTTATGTGTCTCGATTTCTTGCATTCATAGCAAATAATGGGATCTTTCTCCTTGGTAGATTCAAGCTTGAGTCCTTCCTTTTTTTTGAATTTTTGTTCCTTTGTTGGACCTCATGAATCTCTTAAATCTTTTAGCAAACATCTCCATCTCTTTATCTTCATCCAACTCTTCTCTTGATTCACTATCATTATTAGTGGTGGATTTTAGAGCTTTACCAACATTCTTCTTCATAACTCTTTCTTATTCACTCCTATTGTTAAGCCTCATCTCATGTGTAAGCAAAGAATCAATGAGCTCATCCAATGACAAAGTTTCTAAATTCTTTGCTTCCTCAATTACGGTCGCCTTGGCTTCCCATGATGTAAGTAAGCTATGAAGCACATTTCTTACCACCTTTTCATTTGGATAAGTCTTCCTATAAGACTTCAATCCATTTATGATAATTGTAAACCGATCGGACATCTCCTTGATATCTTCTTTGGGCTTCATCTTGAAAGATTCATGGTCGAGAGTAATGATTCCAAGTTTAGACTTTTTCACTTGGCTAGTGCCTTCATGGGTGACTTCAAGCTTGTCTCATATCTCTTTGGTGTTTGAACAAGACGAAACTCTACTATACTCATCTGGACCAAGTGCACAAAATAGAGTATGCATTGCCTTGGTATTTTGTTGCATATTCTTCCTATCTTCCTCATTCCATTCATTCTTGCTCTTTGGAAGAAAGATCTCTCCTTTCTTTTGAGGTATGCTTGGACCATTCGTGATGATGTCCCACACAGCATAATCATTGGTTTGTATAAACAAGGTCATTCTATTCTTCCAATAAGAATAATTTGCACCATTGAAATAATGAGGTCTATTGATGGATTGAGACTCACCAAGGAATATTGACCCGAAAGTAGATCTCTTTGTTGTAGAATAAGTTAATGATCGTTTTAAGCTTCTCCGAGGATCTTCTCTTGGTTGTTAAACCATCTTTAGAAGCTAACTCTGATACCAATTGTTAGTTCGGAAGGATCAACTCGAAATCATCGATAAGGAGGTTGAAAATATTTAACTTAATTGAAACAATTTCAACTTGATTTTTATGAAATTGCTCAACTTTAATTTTATTCAAAAACTCAATAAGGCTTAGGGTCTGTTTGTTAGAAGTAAAACATTTTCCGGAAAAGCTTTTCAGCCTTTTCCAGTGTTTGTTTGGCTGAAAATGTTTTCCTTAGGTAAAATCAATTACAAAACACGGGAAAAGAAGCCCTTAATTTTGGAAAATATCTTACGGATTTCATTTCTGTAAGACATTTTCCGGTTCCTCCTTCATCCAGGTAAGGCTTATTCTCCTTCTTCCTTTCTTCATTCATTTTCCTTCTTCCGTTCTTCATCTTCTCCTCCAGGTAAGTTGCAATCCAGTGTAGCGCCCAATCCTCTCCATGCCACGTTGATCGACCAATTTACTGTATTACAATGCCTTTTTGGGGGATAGCCATCAATTTTCTGGCTCTTTCGATTTACTAACATTTTTCTCCAAAATTCTCGAGCAATAGTAATTGACATTTAGGGCCTAGTCTATAAATTACAGCAGATGGCACCGTTCTTTTTCATTTTTCTCTAGTTCGCTCGTGCAGCAGCCATGACTAGCTCATCCGATCATTCACGCAAGGTTTCTATATTTTTTCTAAAAGAATTTTTATGTTATCTATTTTCCCTAATTGAGGTTGCGTCTGCCAATTTGTTTGATTTATTTTCTTTTTTATTTCTCTATTTGTTTGATTTTTTTACTCTTTTTGTTTGGAGTATATGCTTTTCGTAGGCTTTGAGCAAGATCGCATATAATAGACTCCAGAAAGAATTAATGGAATGGCAAGTTAATCCACCCACTCTCCTTTATGGTTACATTGTTTCCATTAGTCATGTGGTATTTGTAAATTACAATTCAAATTGTCATGATAAATTTCAATAAATGACATCTGCATAAATAAGAGGTCATTTAATGTTCCATTGGTATTGCATATGATTAGCACTTTTCTTGGATGTAAGACTAACTACATAATCGACATAGCACTTATATCATTGTTCATAGTAGTTCTTGAGCCATCTATTTATATTGGAACTATTCACTTATGGTGTTATGTTGCCATTTCCATCATTCGTTTTTCTAGTCAAACTGTGAGCCTGAGAGTATATTAAGGTTTGCTTAGAAATGTCTAGCATATTATATTGCTAGACTGATATAGGATAAGTTTCTCCCCATGTTTTTCTTTCAGAGGTGACTTACTAGAGAGTTTGAGTTTTTTTGTTGCTGTCCTATGCTTGGAGATGCTCTGTTCTAGCATATTACTAGTTATGAAAGACGTCTAAGAGAGGTTGCTTGGTCACCTAATGGAAATATTAATTAGGAGAAAAATATTCACTGGAAGGTGTCTAAGAGAGGCTGGTCATCTTTTGCATTTAATGCGACTAACTGTTTAGCGAAGTACTTGTTTTGAGCAGTTTACTTATCATAGCCATGAATGAGTCTTGACCATCTAGAATGTTGTAAGTATCACACAAGAAAGTAAAATATGGTCCGTCTTAAAAGTTTGTCTTTCGTGTCTGTGGGCTTTACATGATCCTCAAGGTGTTGGTGATTAGGTAAATTTTCATGAAGACTTTGAATTTGGCACTCTGGTGTGAACTGTTCTTTCTTTAGGTGTTGATTAATTGCAACCTTCCTGGCCATTAAGAAATCTATTTTGCATTGTTTTGTTAGTGTTGTGTAGGCATGTTCCTAGGTGTGACTTGCACCTTGGCACTAGACAACAAAAGTGCCTTAGACCTTTTTGAGTGAACCTCATTTGGGTGCACCTAGGCAATCTTTTTTGTAAGGCAATAGGTGCAAAAAAGAAAGGCCTACTTGATTGTAGTTCTCTTTAATTTAATTTTTTTCTCACTTATTCATTAGATGTACCTTTGCTAGTAATAAAGAGAGTGTACCAAACCCTCTACTTCTTAGTATTTGAAAATCAAATAGAAAACCTTGAACATAAGGAAATCTTGCATATTGAACCAAAATAACTACATATGTCAATCATCTTTTAGAGAAATTAGTCCACATTCACACACATACTGTGCTTTACTTTCACTTGGATTTTTTTTTCTTTTTTGCAACTTGTCTCTGAGTCCATGTAAAGGGTCTAATGTAGAACAACAGGAAAGGCTGCTTGATCATTAGCATCCATTTTGCACTTCTCTTTTGTGATATGCATGTGGTCTATTATCTAGCTACCCAACATTCAAAATCTTGCATTGATCCTATTTTGCAGATATTCTGTATGATAGCTGGTCCCCAGCCATGACTGTAAGTTCTATCTGCATCAGCATTCTCTCCATGTTATCAAGCTCAACTGCTAAGGTTTGTTGGAATTATTAGCAATTTGACCGTTTGTTTTGCTCCCTAAGATCTGGCCTTATATGTTCAAAGGTGGAATACTGAATTCACTCTCTAATTATGCAGCAAAGGCCGGCTGATAACGATCGATATGTTAAGAACTGTCGCAATGGCAGGTCTCCCAAGGAGACGAGATGGTTGTTCCATGACGATAAAGTATAATAATATGAACCTATCATCTATAATCTGTGTATAAAAACTGAGGTTACAGGGATAGGTAATCGTTTACATTTGTCACGTTGTGTATGAAATTATGACTTAAATGTAGATTTATTTTGAATATTGTTACCTAATGCAAGAAGCAGACTGAACAATATAAACCTTTCTTTTCTTCTATTCCAGTTATGCATACACTTTGTTGTTTGTTTTCTCTCTTCTTTAGTTATTTTGTAGTTGTTGACCATTTTGCATTTGGTCTCCAACATTTTAAGGGAAACAATTTAACATTCGCTTTGGATATTCTTTTTGGAAGCTACTGTAGAAGATTGGGGTGAGGATTTACATGTTTAGTAAGTACTCAGTTTTTATATAAATTATTACAGGAGGGAAGAGTCTATTTGTACTGGTGTATTAATTTTAAACACTTTCTTAACTTTTTTTATGGCATTTTAACAATTTAGTTGTTAAATTTATCGTATTTGTCATGTATGTAAACTTTTAAATCAATTTGATATGTAAAAACAATTTAAATTATAATTTATTAATATGTGTAAAAACAATTTTTTTGGAAAATATTTTCAGGAAATCTGCCAAACAGCAGAAAATATTTTACACAGATTCATCCAAACACCAGAAAATATTTTCCACTAAATCATTTTACAGAAAAGTAAAACATTTTCCAGAAATCATTTTACGGAAAACATTTTACTGCCAAACAAACGGACCCTTAGTTTAACAACTACCCAATGACTATAGAAACACAACAAAGCCCAACAATATGGCTTTCTTAAAAGAACATCTTGCCTAAACACCCCATTACAATGAGCATGCCTGCACAATCCTCAAAAGATAAATGGGGAAAAATTCTTGACAGCAGTTGTCAATCTATCACGTCCCGAACTTGATGGACACCTTGTCTAGCCCCTTCAAGTTGACTCCAACAATATCATTGAGTGACATCAGCACCTATGAATTAGGGTAAGCCAACTTCCCTCTATAAATACCTCTTTTAGCACCAAGCAAGGGCTCTCATTGTTTACACTCTACTCAAACTCAACCCCAACTTCCTTAAAATAATCATTTTTCTTGACTTTTTGTACCATCTACAGTATAAACCATCCAATTCTAGCGGTTCTCTATATTCCTTACCGTGTGAACGATCATCATGATAATGTCCTTCACTTGTTAATTTTAATTATTAAATATTATCAAGTGTGTAACTAGAAGTTATATTAATTTACAGTAAAATATGATTTATTTATTATTTGGAAAAAAAGAGTTGGGGATGCAAGACAAGTAGCAATCAATCTGAGTTTCGCGTATTCTTTGGTACATAAATTTAGAAATTTCCACAACATTATTTATACCGCCGTATTTAAGTTTGTAATCTTATTACAGATACAGAGTCCCACGAAAATGTTTAGACTAAGGGTGGGTTTGGATGGGCGATTAGGTGCGGTGCGGTGCGTTTAGCTTACTTTTTGTCTCACGCTACAGTATCGCTACAATATCTAATCTCACCGCCACCACTATTTTTACACTAACCGCAGGTAAACGCACCGCCCATCCAAACTCACCCTAAACTAAAAATGAAACTCACGTTCCCAGTCACATTTTTTAATATTAATTCTACTTCTTGGCATTTGATAGTTATACAGAATTTAATGAAACGTTCATCCTTGTCTATTCCAAAATGTTTAAATTTATTTTTGTTTATCCATTGAGTCGAATATACCTTAATATCTTCGTAAGTCTTATAATGTTTTTTTATTTTTAAAATATATTTTAAATATTCTTATCAAATTAAATTGTTGTCAAAACAATTGAGTTTAATCAAATTCAAAGCTCAAATCAACTCTTAACTCACCAATATTCAAGCTCTCCTATACAAAACTCAAATCTAGTAAGATGAAGAAGCCTCCGTTTACTCTACTTGCGCTTCACCTAACAAACATTAGAATTTAATATAATTGTCTCTCGGTCTCAAGTCTCAACAATTTCACTTAATAATTATGGGGAAAGCCATTAGACCTGTCTGATCTCTCGCGGCGCCTATAAAATAAACAAATATCTTTTCACCTTCTCCGGCATCACCTTTCAATGGCTTCCACCATTTCCAAACTCTCTATCATCCTCCATTTCACCCTCTTTTTATCTTTTGCTTTAGCTCTGAACTCTATTTCAACTACTCCCCTAAGCTCTAATCTCTCTTCCATACGAAATTTTTGCCAATCAACTCCATATCCAGATGCTTGTTTCGATTCACTGAAACTTTCCGTTTCAATCAATATCAGTCCCAGCATAATAAATTACCTCATTCAATCACTCAACTCTGCATTATCTGAAGCTGGAAAGCTCACAAACCTGTTCTCCAATGGCGGAAATGCAAAAATTGTTGAAACACAGAGAGGGACAATGCAAGATTGCAAGGAACTACATGAAATCACACTATCTTCCTTGAAAAAATCAGTATCAAGAATTCAATCAGGTGATTCGAAGAAGCTAGGTGATGCAAGATCTTATCTAAGTGCAGCTCTCACAAACAAGAACACATGTCTAGAAGGATTGGATTCGGCTTCTGGGACTTTGAAACCTGTTTTGGTGAAATCATTGACGAGTACTTACAAGCACGTGAGTAACTCCCTTTCAATGATTCCCAAATCGGGTGGTGGCAAAAAAGGCCATAGAAATCGTCGCCTGTTGGGGTTTCCGAGGTGGTTGGGACGGAGAGCTCGCCGGATTTTGCAGAGCAGCGACGATGAATACGATCCGAGTGACGTGCTCACTGTAGCTGCCGATGGAACAGGGAATTTCAGTACCATAAATGATGCCATAAACTTTGCTCCCAACAATAGTTATGACAGAATCATAATCTATGTTAGGGAAGGGGTTTATGAAGAAAATGTTGAAATCCCAAGCTATAAAACCAACATTGTTCTTCTCGGAGACGGAAATGATGTCACCTTCATTACTGGAAACCGAAGCGTACGTGATGGCTGGACCACTTTCAGATCTGCAACTGTTGGTAATCTCAATAACTTGGTTCTTAAAATTTTCTATTTCTAGTTCAAGACATTTTTACAAGGAAACCCACTTAATACATAGTTTTTGATCAAGTCAGTTCTGTTCAGTAAAATCAGCTATAATGGTTAAGCTTGTTTTATAAGCACTCCATCAGTTGTAGGTTATAAATTTTGGTAACTAGACCAATTTCTTATATATAATTTTTTATTTTTAAATACATTTATAAAATGTAATAAACAAATAAATAAACTTTTAACCAAAACTTCAACCTAACTCGACTAATGTTAAATTGGTTCAATTTGATCAATTAAAATCTAAGTCGATTGATTAGTTAAAATATGAGATTAGTTGGTTAAGTTAATTTTTTGGTTTAATCAATTGCTCTCCCCTTAAATTTTGGGTTTGATTTGGATGGATAATTTTATATAATCAAGTCTAATTGAATTAAAATTGAAATAGAATTGAGAGGTATATCTGCCTGAAATTATGTTCAACATTAAGATTAAACTTATTGTGTTATCATTGCAGCGGTATCTGGCGAAGGCTTTTTGGCTCGGGATATAACAATCGACAACAGTGCAGGCCCTGAGAAGCACCAAGCAGTTGCATTAAGAGTAAACGCAGATTTCACCGCATTATATAGGTGTTCCATCAGTGGTTTCCAGGACACATTATACGTCCACTCTTTTCGACAATTTTACCGTGAATGCGACATATCAGGCACCATAGATTACATCTTCGGGAACGCAGCTGTTGTTTTCCAAGCATGTAACATAATCACTCGAATGCCAATGCCCGGTCAGTTCACAGTAATTACAGCACAATCTCGAGACTCCCCAGACGAGACCACCGGGATTTCGATCCAAAACTGTTCGATTCTTGCCACGGTTGAACTGTATGGGAATTCAAACCGCTTCAAAAGCTACCTAGGGAGGCCATGGAGGATGTATTCCACAACAGTTTATATTGAATCATATATTGATGATTTTATAAATCCTAGTGGATGGACTAAGTGGTCCAACGATGAAGGCTTAGACACACTTTATTATGGAGAGTACGATAATTATGGGCCAGGTTCAGGGACGGATAGCCGAGTCACTTGGCCTGGATATCACGTAATGGAATATGATGTTGCTTATAACTTCAGTGTTTCGGAGTTAATTACCGGTGAAGCTTGGCTGGATTCTACTGCTTTCCCATATGATGATGGGATTTGACAAAATATAACTTCACTATTTGGTATTTCTAACACTGCAGTCGTGAAAGATAATGTAGATAAGGGAACTTTTACTTTACAGGTCAGACCCCACATGGATCTCCACTCTTTCCAAACTTCAATTTCTATTTTACTTCCTAACTGTTAACAAAAACAAAGTGCAAACTTTGAAGCATAACTGTTAATGGCGATTTGGTTATATTATACATCAATTTCATAATCTTTTAAAAACTCATATTATCTTATCATTTCTATATACAATTTAAACCTATCCCACCCCCATTTACGCTTTCTACCTTGACAAGCTTAATTACAAATTGAATAATAATAACAGCTTACAACACTTTTACACTAAAATAAGTGCTTTCTCAATCTTGTATATAAAACTAAAGCAAGTCTTGTCTTAAGAAGTCCCAACAGTTTTGTTCAAAAGATGACAATCAGTTATACCAAATTAAATTGTGCAATCAGATGCAAACTAGTTTGCAAATAGAGTTGCATTTGGCCTATGCAATTGACACTAACAACTCAAATTAAAATATCATTTCAATTAGATTCTTTTGTTGGTCTAACCATTAGTTTCGAAGTTAACATGTTTAAAAATATTTAATAACACATTTAAAGTAGACATTTTTTTAAGTGTAACAAGTACAGTATAATTACAAATACAAATTTAAATAATCACCAAATAGAATCAAACTATTACAGCATGAATAGACTAATAATTAATACAATCCATACTAGAGCTAACAAACTAGGATTATTTAGACTAAAATTACACATATAATTATGCATAATAGGTCTAAACCTAAGAACCAAATTAGATAGATTAATGAAAAAAGTTGATAAAAATATTATTTTAATTTGAAAATTTAGGATTAATTTAAAATTTGAGAAGAGGGTAACACTCTTTTCAGTCTTCTAAATTATCAACAGAAGTATGGGTGTCGGTGGGATGATTTGTTTGACTAAGGTGAAATGAGAATTGCAGACAAGGAAATATAAAAGGTGGGTAAAGTAGTTGATTTTTGGAGGCAAGGTCTGAAGTGGAGATCTTTTCCTCTGTTCATAGTTTTTGTTTTGGTGTAACAAGTGGTGTTGGACAGACATATCAGAGTTTTGAAGTCTAGGGGGCTGTCCTTCTACACCCAAATGTACGCAACGCAACATGATCTGTTGCCAACCATCGTATTTCTAAACCAACACGCAACATAACCCTCACTTTCCATGCTTCATAAGTCCCCACAACCTTTTATTGACTACAAAGCCCGCCAAGGCTGATATTACAGGGTCAACAAGCTGTTCTTACAGGCTTTCTTCATTTGGCTCTCTGCCCCCTGCCCAATAAATGTTGAAATAATGGTTTTCGAAGATTTTGGCATTAAGAGACAACGGAATCAGGGACAAATTATCGTGATTCACGTGATAGCAACTTGGGTAGTAATTAAATATGGTGAAGTGTGAGAAATATTGCTAAATTTATTATCCTTTTATTCTGTTGTTGGTATGTTAGTCTTATTTCATTTTAGATGTTAAAATTTGAAAATTACTAATACTTTCTTGGATTTTAGATACATGCATTGCGGCCTTACTCCATCTTATTTGATATTTAGTTTTTATTTTAATAATTTCAATGGATATTTTACATATAGATATGAAATAATAATATGTAGATATCTCACTTAAATATTTTGAAGTTTATTTTTCATTATGGTATCAAAATAAGAAAAAAGAAGAAGTTAAATATGTAATATAGTGATTTTATTTTATTTTCTCTTTTCATATTTCAAGAAAACCTAAAGTTAACTCTTAATTTTCTCCCATTACAGCTGCCACTTATTGCCTCATCAACCTCTGCACCTTCTCCAACCAATTTCACCACCGGCATCTCCTTTCTTCTCACTCTTTCTTGATCTTGCCTTGGTTTAAAAAAATATAGTAATTTTAAAATATCGAGGCGAAGCAAGTAAATACTAGAACAACTCATATTTGACATCCTACAGATTCAAACTTCATATTTGACATCCTACAGATTCAAAAACTATGTCCTAAGTTTTTGACAAATTTCAACTAGAACCAAATTAAAAAGTACATGTAGAAAACAATTCATTTCTTCTTCTAATTATGTATTTCATGAATTGTATACTAGAGTTAAGGTTATGAGCGTGACCGATACTTGGAAGCCCAATATGAGTCTAGAATTTCAAAACAAAATGATAGCACAAATTCAATAACGAGAAATATAACTCTTAATACCTAGATGAAATTTTCAACAAAAATTCAAGATTATGCAAGTCTACTACTCTAGACCAAAGCACCACAAAATTTCTCTAAACAAAGTCTAATGCTATTATGCTACTACATTGTTAGCTCAAGCCAAAACAAATATATATATGTATATATATATATACCAAAAGCTTAAGCCAAAAATGTTTAGCTCAATGGACTTTGATTTAGAAGAAGAAAAGTCCTCAACATCATCCATCAAACAGTGGAATTGTAGATGATATTACAACGGTGATAACCACTAAGATGACAAAGAAGTGATTATTGCTCAACAATGTATCAATCTCAGCACCATGTACGTCGCTTCTATAGAGATTCAACATTACTGAAATTAATACATTGTTGATCAATCCACTTATGCCTAAGCACTTTCCCATACCAAAGGAAAAGATTGATGTTCTGATTAATACCTTCACCAGTCAAGGTAATATTATTTCAACCATTGATGAAACCCTGGTTAATGTTGCTGCCAATATTGACTCTACCACATATGTTTTTACTACAATGTTGTTGAACCTAAAATTGTTCCTAAGAAAGTTGCAGAAGATAAAGTCGAGGAATTTGATGGCCTTGGAAACCCTAATCACAATCCCTCAAAGAATGAATTTAAACTTGTTGCCTCAGAGAAGGATGTTCAAGTTATTGTAGTTATGCTTGCAATACCTACCACATTAGGCATGTAATAGTCCGTTTTCAATGAAATCAAAATAGTAGTTTCGGAGTAAATTATTATTTTATTATTTTAATTTCTATGGGATTTTAGTAAGGTCATATTAAAATTTCGTTAATAAATTTTGACGTTTGCATGCTTAATTAAGTGAAAAGGACTAAATCGTAAAACGTACAAAAGTAGAGTTCTATTAGTTAAAGGTGTCAAATGCTTATGAAACTTTAACGTGAGATGACTTAGATGGTAATTATACCATTTAAGTAGCTATTGGATGATTATGGAAAGGTTTTATTGAAATTATTAATGTTTTTAAAGGGCAAAAATGGTAAAATGGTAATTCAAACATAAAACAAAAGTAAAGGAAAAGATGGTATCATCTTCTTCATTTTCAAAACCTAACTGAAAATCACCATTAGAGATGGGTTGATATTCGTCCAAGCTCTCCCGTTGCATGTAAGTGTAATTTTGTCCCATTTTTAATGATTTTTATGTTTTCGGGATCGTTGTAATTTAACCTAGCTAGCACGGGGATCAATTTGTAAAACTGTTAAAGATATCGGGTTTTTCTATGAATTTTTTGCATGATTATTGATGTTTAATGATAGATTATTAGTCCTTGTTAATAAATAAACTAGTTTTGTGAAGTGATTTTAGATGAAATTATCATTTAGGGACTTATTTGTAAAATTAGTAAAATTTCATGGTAAATTTGTGAAATGATGAATTTTATAGATTGATATAGGTCCCTATAAAAATTGGCTAGCTTTAGAAAATGATGAAAATGTTTAGGTTTCAATTTATGAGCTTAAGGACTAAATTGTGAAAAGTTAAAATGTTAGGGGCAAAATAGTAATTTTGAAAAAAATGAAATATGGACAGAATTGAATAATAGAAGTATTAAATGGAGTAAATTTGTCTATTCAGATCAAGATAGACCACGTACGAATATAGATCGAGGAAAAGCTAAAGCCTCAAATTAGTCGATCTTATTTTTACACCCTTATCCTCAAGGTAAGTTCGTATGAATAAATATCATTTTAATGCTATTTTCAATTGTATTTTAATATGTTAGTTGTCATGTAATTGAATGATGAATATCCAACAATGCCCTGATGGTTATCGAGTCCCGGTTGAATCCTAGAAATTCGTAAGATACAAATGACATGTCATTAAGGATTTCATATTTCGGGTGCTGGTCTTGAATGTCTTACCGATGGATGAGGTCCTGCATTTTTTGTGAATACTCCACAGCTCATGTGAGCAGCATCGTGTAGCTTACATTCCAAGCCATATCTCATGTGAGCAAGCCCATTTCATAGCTCGTGTGAGCAACGATGTAAAGGAAAGGTTAGGATTATATGTTTAAGCACACTTCGTATGAGCTTTCTTGAGTATCCAATAATATTCTAAGTGGTTCAACGGGCATGAAAAGGAAAGGAATGGTAAGTGTTCTAATGAACTATATTATGTATACATGGAAAGGAAATGATGAAGTCAAATGAAGTATGCTTATGTAAAAATGGCTTACCTTATTTTTAATTCAAGTGAAATATGTTTGAATGCACTAACTTGTGTTGGTGATGGTGCTTAGGCTTGTGCCAAGCTTGTCATTGGATTACATTATGCTTATACTTATGTTATTTAGAGGAAATGGTAAGTTATGTTTCATGTTTTACAAACTTACTGAGCATTATGTGCTTACGTAGTTTTCTTTCCTATGTTCTATAGATAATCAGAAGCTTGATCGATTTTGAAGCTCATCGAAGATCTATCACACTATCTAGCATAAATCTAGGTAGTTTTTGATATTTTAATAAAGGTTATAATGGCATGTATAGGTTGAATTATAATGTCATAATGATGAATGTTTAGTTGGTGAATCGGCTTGTAAAAGTTGTAAATGTTATCTTGTTTTGGTACTTTGATGCCTTGATGATTTGTGTCATTGTGCTATTTCATGTTACATGTTTGGAATGGTTTATATGGTATGTTTTGAGATGGTTTGAATATGGTAAGATTATGGTATGTTTTGTAAGGCATATTGGTTGAATGATCTTGGACTATTTAATTGGTCATTTCATGTAGGTTTTGGTCATGTTTTGATGCTTTGATATTTTGTACCAAAGGCCTTTAGGAGGTTGCATAATTTGAGGTTGGAAATGGCTTGTTTTTGGGAAAATTCATGTCCACACGGCCTGAGACACAGGTGTGTCACTCAGCTGTGTGTGACACACGGCCTGGCGATACGGCCGTGTGTCCCCTGTAGGTTTTAATACATGCAAGTCAGGCTGTTAGACGACCTAGCACACGACTTGACACACGGGCATGTGGGGCTATTTAGAGAGTTACACGGCTTGGCACATGTGCGTATGACTTGACCGTGTGACCCAACCCAGAGAGTTACACGAGTGAGGACAAGGGTTGGGACATAGCCGTATGTCCCTATTTTGATTGTTACACGGCCTAAGACACGGTCATGTGTCTCAGCTGTGTGAGGTAGATGGCCTACTCACACGACTGTGTGACCCCTACAGTCCAATTTTTCTAACATTTTCTTATACTTTTCGATTGTTTCCAATTTGGTCCTGAATTGTTCCTAAGGTATTTCAAGGGCCTCGAGGGCTCGATTTAAGGATGTTATGAATGTAACTAAATGTAATTAGATTATGTTTGCAATGATGTATGAAATAAATGTTTTAATGTTTCGTTTGTACAGTAATGCTCTATAACCTTGTTTCGGCAATGAATACAGGTTAGGAGTGTTATAAGGCACCGCCAAAGTAGAGCGAAGGAGGACTCGCTTTGTTGTAGCAAAGTGTTGGTTATATTGTCAAAGAAGAACAGAGAACAAATGAGAAAAAAACATGCAGTAAAGGTACTTGTATCTGTTAGCTCTATCATTGAACAAGAAAACAATATACTCAAATTCAAATACATCACCAAATACTCAACTAACCCCACTAGGCAATCTTGAAACTTGAAAACCATTATTTGTACACCAAAATAAATCAACTAAACATGTCATTCATCATCTAAACACATCAAAACATGTAACACCCCTAACCCTTAACCATCGTCGGAATAGGTTAAGAGGCATTACCAAACTTTTAACTCAGTTCAGAACAATCATTTATCAAAAATCATCTCATTTCAGTAAATATCATTCATTCACATTCAATATGTACTTAAATCGAGCATAAAAAGTTTAAATCATGCATTCTACGTTAAATCAGTAACATATGAAAATTTTGGAAACTTAGAAACCCAAAAATTTCAACATTTCAAGTACACGCCCGTATGAATAGACTATGTGCCTCACACGACTAGTAGACACGCCCGTGTCTTAGACAGTGTGAAAACAAGGCATACATACTGACTTGTGTCACATAGCCAAGGACACACCCGTGTGCCAAGGCGTGTGAAAACTAGAGAGGATACTGACTAGGGTCACACGGCCAACCACATACGCGTGTGTCTAGCCCGTGTGCCATTCGGAATGACCACACACACCCGTGTATCATGCCGTGCCAAAATTGTAGGGTATACTGACTTATCAACACAGCCAAGTCATACGCCCGTGTGCTAGGCCATGTGCCATATAAGGGGTATACTGACTTGTACCACACGGCCAATCACACACTAGTGTATGAGGCCCTGTGGTGCATACTAACTTCCACTCCATTTCAACACCAAGGGACACACGGTCGTGTACTTTACCGTGTATCACACACGCCCGTGTCCCTACCTGCGTGGACAAACATAGGTTATTTGCAAAGCCATTTTGCGACCCTATTTTCACAAGCATACACAAGCATAAATGACCACATTTTATAACCCAATTGGCAGCCATTCTATAACATTTCATACACATAATATATCAATTCAACTTGGTACTCAATTACCTAATTAATATCATGTATTATTCATTCATATGCCAAATACATATCAAGATATCATTTGCACATTTTCATTCCATCTATTTCTTACCAAAACATACCATATTATAACATTTATACACAATCAAAACATGGTACCAAAATAAGCCAAATCACATGGCTTAACTCATACACAAAATATACTAAAACCTTGATATCAAGTAACTTAATTAACATCTTTTAAACTAGCCTATACATGCCATATTTACAATTATCCATAAGTTCAAAAATACCAATCGGAAATTGGATAGTGTGATGTACAACTCCGACTTGTCTGAAATGAGTAAGCTATCGAACATCTATAAAACATAGAAAAAGAAACAGAGTAAGCTTTATAGCTTAGTAAGCCCGTATAATTTAGAATTACTTACCATTTATACATAATCAAAGCAATAATCAAAGTGTAATCAATTCACTTACAAAATGCCTAAACACAAGTATTCATCACATGTTACTCATTTAAAATATATGAAACCATCCATTAATACAATACCTTGCATTATACCAAATTCATATATCATATAAACAATAATTCATTTGTAAACCATAACTCATCCGTAGAAATAGTAATTGTGCCCGTTGAACCTATTAGAACTTAAAAGGATACTCGAGTGATAAACATCAATAATCCATCAATTCATTAACATTTATGCTCTTTCGAGCCATGATCGGTAAGCTCCTCTTGAGCTAATGAACAATAAGCTCTATTGAGCTGAAAATAGTAAACTCTATCGAGTTGAATAGTAAGCTCATACGAGCTGAAACGATAAGCTCAAATGAGCTGAAAACAGTAAGCTCTTACAAGCTAAAATATCAGTAAGCTCATACGAGCTGTGGTGAGTCCGCAACATATGCAGGGGCTCGACCAAAACGGTAACCCTAGTGACATGTCATCCGTATCCTATGAATTCATATAATTCAAACGGGACTCGGTAATCAATAGATTATATCAATAAGGAATTCATATTACAAGTATATCAATTACTCAATTGAACATTCATTTCAAATATTTAAAAATGCATAAAAGTGTGATTTTAATTATACGAACTTACCTCGAGTTGCTCGGATGGAAATTATCGTCTATTTATCAACCTTTCTTTTTCCCCAATCTAGTTCCGGTATTTGCTTATCTTTATCTATAATATATCAAATTTAACCCATTCAATAGTTATTCAATTCAATTAAGCCCATATTTCCTAATTTTGGAAAATTACACATTTGCCCCTAATATTTTACATTTCTTACAATTTAGTCCCTAAGCTTGTAAAAATGAAATTCATTCAATCTTCATGAAACCCAAGCCTATCCTAATTTATTAGGGACTTCTAGCAGCCCAATATTTCATTATTTCACACTTTTAACCACCATATTTTACATTTTTACAAATTAATCCCTTTTTGACATTTTTGTCAAAAATCACTTTACAAAACTAGTTTAACTATTAACAAATATTCAAAATTCATCATCAAACATCAAATAACTCAAATATTCAACAATTTAACTTCACAAAATCATGAAAAAATTCAAAAATTAAGGCATGGGCTAGCTAGAATACAAAGCAACAATATAAAAAATGTAAAAATCATCAAAAACCGAGCTCAAACCATACCTTAATCAAGCCAAATGTGTTCCGAACCCTAATATCTCTTCTTTGGCTTCTTTTTCTTTTTTTTAATCGGTTATGAAGAAGAAAAATGATGATAATATGGCTTTTGTTTTATTTAATCTTTACTTATTTTGCATTTTACTAATTTAACCTTTATTAATACATTAAAAACGTACTTAATATATGTCCATACATGTCCATCTTCATTATCCATGGTCTAATTTGATAATCAGGCCTTTAATTTAATAATCCATCGCCATTAGGCACATTTAACTAATAACACTCAAGTTTTACACTTTACGCGATTAAGTCATTTTTACCGAATTAAGCATTTAAACAGTAAAATTTCTTTACAAAACTTTCATATAATTAATCTATCATGCTATAGACCTTATTAAAATAATAAATTAAATATTTTCCCTTTGAATTTGTGGTCTCGAAACCACTATTTCGATTTGACCTAAAAACAGGCTGTTATAACTCTCCCCCCTTAGGGATTTTCATCCCTGAAAATCTTACCTGTAATAGCCCATTTTTGAGTCAAATAGGAACAGTTATTTCGAGACCACAAATATGAAGTAAAATATTTATTTTAATATTTTAATAAGGTCTACAGCATGATAGAATTATTATATGAAAGTTTTGTAATTAAATGTTTAATTCGGTAAAAAGGACTAAATAGCGTAAAGTGTAAAACTTGTGTTCTATTAGCTAAAAGTGCCAAATAGCTATAGAACATTAAAGTTCTTAAGTGATAAATAGTCCATTTTTGGTTAGTGGATGATTATAGCATGGAAAATGGTGTAATTTTGAATTATTTTTAAGGTTAAAATGGTAAATGGTTAATAAATGTTATAATAATTAAAACAAAAACATAATTTTTTGTTATCATCTTCACTTAGCCGATTCTAAAGGAAGAAAAGAAGAAAATTTTTATTCCTAGGGTTCGATCACTTGAACATCAAATTGGTAAGTCATTTTCACTCGGTTTTTAATGATTTCTACGTTTTTGAGCTCGTTGCAGCTTAATCTAGCTAGCCCATACCTTTGTTTTTAAAATTGTTATAGATTTTGAATGATGCCATTGTTAAATACTTGAGTTCTTTGATTTTTAATGATAGATTATGGAAGCTTGATGATAGTTTTATAAGTTTGATAAAGTGATTTTTGACAAAAATGTCAAATAGGGATTAAATTGTGAAAATGTAAAATGTGGTAGTTAAAAGTGTGAAATAATGAAAGATATGGGTTGCTAGTAGTATATAGGAAACTTTTTCATTATGGATTATGGCCTAATTGTGTAATTTTGCATTTTTATGTATTAAGGAATAAATTGTAAAGTAGTCAAAAGTCTAAGGTAAATTTGTAATTTAGCCAAAATGATTGTTTTAGGTTAAAATGAATTAAATGAAAGTTTGAATGAG
This sequence comes from Gossypium hirsutum, assembly GCF_007990345.1. Lineage (NCBI taxonomy): Eukaryota > Viridiplantae > Streptophyta > Magnoliopsida > Malvales > Malvaceae > Gossypium > Gossypium hirsutum. The sequence continues at coordinate 28,021,573 of NC_053429.1, read as the reverse complement.
TTAATTTGATATCATAAAGATCAAGATAAGCAAATACCGGAATTAGATCGGGGAAAACGAAAAGTGGACGAATATCTAATAGTTTTATCCGAGGTTACGAGGTAAGTTCATATAATTAGAATTGAACTTTTCTATACTTGTAATTATTGAAATGAATATGTATAATTGAAATACTTGAAGTATGAATGCTTTATTGATATAATGTATATATTACCGAGCCTTGTTTGAATCGTATGAATTCATTGGATACAAGTGACATGTTATTGGGATTACCGTGTTGGTTGAGCTCCTGCATTTGTTGCAGACTCACCACAGCTCGTATGAGCTTATCGATATATCAACTCGTAAGAGCTTTCTGTTTTCAGCTCATTGGAGCTTACCATTTCAACTCGTATGAGCTTACTGTTCAGCTTGATAGAGCTTACCGTTTCAGCTCATTAGAGCGTATTGTTCGTCAGCTCAGGAGGAGCTTACCGACCATAGCTCGAAAGAGCATATATGATAATGAATTGACAGATTACTGACGTTGTTCACTCAAGTATCCTTTGAAGTTCTAATAGGTTCAACGGGCCTAAATACTATTTTTACGGATAAAATTAGGAATTATAAATGTTACTAATGTTATATATATGACATTTGGAATGATGCAAAGTATTGTATTAATGGATGGTTTTATGTATTTGCCAAATGACTAACATGTGATGGATATTGGTGATTAGGTGTTGGTTAATTAAATTGTTGGCATTTTTTAATGTTGCTTTGATTATGTATAAATCGTAAGTTTAATTCTGCATTATATGGGCTTACTAAGCTATAAAGCTTACTCTGTTTCTTTTTCCATGTTTTATAGAGGCTTGATAGCTTGCTCATTTCGGACAAGTCGGAGTTACACATCACACTATCCAATTTTCTATTGTTATTTTGAACTTGTGAATATATGTAAATATGGCATGTATAGGCTAGTTTAAATGATGTTAGTTATGTTACTTGATATCATGGCTTTGGTATGTTTTGTGTATAAGTTAAGCCATGTGATTTGGCTTATTTTGGTACTTTGTTTTGGTTGAATTATGTGTTCAATTATGGTATGTTTTGGTAAGGTAATGTTTGAATGAAAATATGTGACAGCCCTAATTTGACCCTAGTCGGAAAGTGGTTTCGAGACCACAAAATTGAGTCACAAAAATAGTTAGATGTTATATTCTGTACTTATTGTATGTGGAATTTGTATGTGTGAATATTTCGTGCCTTGATTTTATCGATTAGGTATTAATTTATAAGGAAGGACTCATGTGATAAGATTTGAAAATGTGATAGGTGAATTTCGAAGTGACCCATTAATGCATGAATTATTGACATGGGGGACTTGCATGTCAAATGGACCACTTTTAATGTAGTGGCCGGCCAAGGTGATGGGTAATAGATAATATATGCATTTTAGCATTAGAATAGTTAGTGGGTGATGGGCATTTCATGTCCTTTATATTAAAGAATTAAATGTTTAATGGATTAATATTATGAAATATGAATTTTTATTAAAAGAAAAGGGTGATAAAAACAAAGTTGGCTCATCTTTTCTTCTTCCATTGCCGAAAAAGAAGAAATTGAAGTTAAGGCATTTGGTCAGCTTTAAGTTGATTAAGAAGCTCTTGAATATTCGGTGCCTAGGGGAAAAGTTTCTAAGAAGTTTTGCCATGCATGTAACTAGATTGAGGTATGTTTGATATTATTCTTTGAGATTCATGTATATTTTAAGTTGTAAGTTTGAAATATACCTAGCCATGGTTCAAATTTTGTTATTTGATGGAGATGATATTTGGCCATGAATGTTACATTCTTGGTTGGTATTTTGATGTCTTTGGTGATGAGGTATGAAGATGGTTGATTTTGAGTGTTTAATAAAAAGGATACTTGAATTGTTGTTAAATAATGGTCGAATGTAGCATGATTAAAGATGTGAATAAATTGAAGTTAAGGAGGTTGTCAATGAAAAATATGAGTTGGATGAGCATGCATGTGCATTAGATGCTAAGGGGAAAAATCAGCTAACATGTTGTGTGTATTATCGCCGAATGTGAACTTTGACAATATTGAGTAATTTTTGTGTAACACCCCGAACCCGAGACCGACACCGGAGTCGAACACGAGGTGTTAGCAGACTTTAAACCCTTTATAAAAATATTTCTCAGACACTGCCAATCTGCGTACTAGTCGCTTTAAAAATCATATCTTGAGTTTCACAACTCGAAAATCAGTTTCGTGATTTTTCCCTGAAACTAGACTCATATGCCCATCTACATATTTTTTTTCTAGAATTTTTGGTCGGGCCAATTAGTACATTTTATTAGTCGAAATCTCCCATGTTACAGGGATCGACTACACTGACCTTTGCGCATTACGACCTGGATATCTCCCTGCACAGAGCTTCAATACTGATGCCGTTTGTTTCTATAGAAACTATACTCAGAGAGGAATCTATCCATATATGGTATGACTCCTAATTGTCTCTGGTTAATTTATAATGAATTTCCAAAGTCGAAACAGGGAATCCAGAAACCGTTCTGGCCCTGTCTCACGAGAACCTGAATATCTCTTAACATACTGTCCATATGATCTTTTCATTGCTTCTATATGAAAATAGACTCATCGAGCTTCGAATACATAATTTATTCATCAATTAATCCCACTCCTACTATTTTTAGTGATTTTTCAATCTCACGTCACTGCTACTGCCAGCATCTGTTATGAAAGCAACTATGCCCATTTCGTGATTTCTCCTTGATCTAACTAGTGATTCGTCATACATATCACAAATTATGATCATGACTAGCCATGCCAAAGGCTAATCATTGTCAAACATCCCCCTACTACACTATTGCCATATCATGAATTTTAACACCAAAATAATCAACCATGACATATGGCATAAAAATCGTATTACCAAGACTTACGACCCAACATTAGAACCGAATTCAACCGAACATTATGCCATTTTCGCATGGCTAAAAGTTTACATACCAAATTTCAACAAAACATATTAGCCTATACATGCCGAAATGTTCTCTTAGACCAACTAAGAAGAAAATACCAAAGGTTGCTAGCCGGTGTGATGACTTCGATGACGGCCCGACCACGCAAAAAGAGACGAGTCCAAGAAACCTAGAATAGGTGACAAGGAAACACCGAGTGAGTATATAACTCAGTAAGTCATAAGCAAAGCACTACCATCCATTAATAACATTATCACAAGATGAAACAAAATGGAACGAGGCTAGTTACTCCATCCATACCGAACCATGCATAGTTCCTCAGACCTATCGGTTCAATCTCATACCAAATCATGCATTCACATTCCATAAACTAATCAATAGGATATTTGAGGCATTTTCATACATCATTTTAATTTCGTTACAATCATACAACTAAACGGCCTTTCACCTATTCCACGATAAATCTTATGTACGTGACTTCAAGTATATTTGTCACATAGGTTCAAACTTACCAAGCTCAACTCCAAATATAAACATAGCGCCTATTAGCCATGAACTCAAGGTACTTACCCGATCCGCTGTCCGTGATCAACTCAATAATGTCGCACACTTAGTGCCCATAGTGATTCAAAAATATATATATTAAGTCCGCACACTCAGTGCTATAAAATCAACTCGCACACTTAGTGCTATATAATCAAACTCGCACACTTAGTGCTGAACAATTTAAACCCGCACACTTAGTGCCAATCTCATGATCATAAATGTTTATACCCGCACACTTAGTGCCGAGATCAACAACTCAATACCTCTCACCTCTTTTCTTTTCATTCGACACTTTCATCACCACATGCATACATGTATATAAATTTATCATTCCATTCGGCATAATTACATAGACATTATGTCTATTTAGATCAATACAAAATATATGCTTGATGACTTACCTTGTGTTGGGTAAGACGGTTCCAACTCGGTTACTCGATGATCTTTTCTTTGCCCTTGCTTGCCTCTCCACCTTTAGCTTCTTGAGCTAAATCGATAAATTAACTAGTTTAACCATCTTGCTAAACATTCATACTTCAATTACACATGCATATGTATGTTTGTATATTCGGAAATGACAATGGTAATTTAGCAAACCTTAATTTAACTTATAATTGTTCATAACACATTTAAAGCATCCACTCCATTCCATCATTTTAAAGCACATACATTACTCAATATTATCCAAGTTCACATTCGGCATTTTCACAAATACACATGCCGATTTCATTCACTCATCTCTAATGTTAATTAAGAAATGTCGAATGTCACCAACTAAATGGCATACACACACACCCACATGCATAAAAGTCATCCACACCTCCTATAGCTCATTCGGCATTCACCTTTGCTAGTTTTTCCCATTTTTTTGTCGGTTATATATACATAGTCCTAAGGTAATATCACGAATGGGCTTACATATATATGTATATATATATAGCCGAATATGCAAAGCTTAAACTCAACATCACATAAGCTCCTAAGTGATGGCCGAATATGTATATCTATATATATTCATCAACTATACTATTACCTTTAATTTATCTAATCACACAATTTCATCTCATGAACACTTGACCCATTTCTCACAAAAATGAAACAACAACTAAAATGAACATCCCATTTTTACCCCATATGGCCGATTACTTCATTAGTTACCAAGCTAACAATTCAACAATTTCAACCTCATTACAACCTCTACCTATCCAATATAACATGAACACAATCCTCCACCCCTAAATTAGATTCGGCAATCACTTAACCCATTTTAACCTCAACTTTCAAGTTAAAAGCAATTAACCACTCACCATATCCTACATTACTATCCATTTTAATGACATTAACACATCTACTAAGAGTTTCAAGCTTCTTGGCCGAATTTCAACCTCAAAATCCTAAGTCTAATCTATAGGATGAGTAGAATTTGAACTAACCATCTCAAACATGCATAGATTTTCAAGAATCATTCAATACATACCTCATTCTAGCCATCTTCCAAGCCAAAATCCAATAACCAAATCTCCCTTCCTTCTCCTCACTCACGGCAATAGCCAAAGAAAAAAAAGATGAACACTCCCTCTTCCCTCCTTATTTTATTCATCTCTTCCTTTTTAATTCCTTTCTTTAATTTATTTTAATTTACTTACCAATATTAAATAATAAACAACATAAACTTGGAGGAATGGAGTCATGCTTGGCCGGCCACTTATCAAGAATTGGGCACTTTGACATGCAAACCCAAACTTTCCTATTTTAATACTATTTGGTCCTTACTTATTTACCTATCAAAATTTTCTAAGTCTCTCAACTAGATCCTTTCAAGCAAAATTCACATTCCTAATACAAAAATTAAAACATCAAATTTTCATACAAGTACTATCACACATATAAGGTATGCAAATAAAATTTTAACTAAATTTTATGACTCGGTTTTGTGGTCCTGAAACCACTTCCCGACTAGGGTCAATTTTGGGCTGTTACAGTTTGTGCTTTAAAATGATGAAATGGAGATTATGCTTAAGTGAATTTATAGGTATGTGATGATTGATTTGTGATATGCATGTTTAAATAACATGCATGCAAGGTATGTGTGAAAAAAAAAGTGATTTGGTAATAAATCTGCTTGGGACAGCGGCAGTAACGTGATTTTGGAAAATCACCATAAATTGTGGGAGATGAGTTAGAAGCATAATAAATTATGTAATTAAATATTAATGAGTCTAGTTTCTTATAAAAGAAACCGTGTAAGCAAAAGAATTTCCGATAATGAGATATTTGAAGTGATGTGGAACAGGGTCAGAATGACTTCTAGATCCTCTATTCTGTTTTTATAAAATCATTATAAATTGTACAAAAATGGTTATAAGATTAAGTTTATATGCTTAGACTCCTTAATGAGTCTAGTTTCAAATGAAATAAACGGGAACATATTTTGAATTCTTTACAATGAGAAATTTGATTTGTAGTGAAGAGTGGTCAGATTAGTCAAACAGTGAAACAGGGGAAACTTTAAGAAAAATCTGGTATTTATTGGCCATACCGAAAATTCTGAAAATTTTATGGATATAAGATATATGATTCTATTTTCAGGAAAAATTAACGGCAATTGATTTTGAGTTTCTTAGCTCCAGTTATAAATGATTTAGTGATTGTTGCTCAGGAAGACAGCTTACAGTGAAATTATGATTATGTGGTAAATATTGACAAAAATTTGTTAATGAGTTGCTTATTGATTTCTTATAAGCTTACTATGATCTGTATATGTGAAAGTCGAATATATATATTATATATTCTGAAAGTGATGCTTGAATAGTCGAATAATGACTAAGTTTAAAATTGTTGAATTTAAGCTCAAGAGCATAGAGGGGCAAATTCGGATAAGGGAAAAGAGAAAGTAATCGAATAGCCGTTGTAATCATTCGACAACATTCGAGGTAAGTTCTTAAGTGTTTAAGCTTGATTCCTTTTTATATGCGTAAGATTTAAATTAATATGGCAAAGAGAATGTAAATTTTATTTCGTTAATATGCCGAATATGTAATGATTTAAGGCTATAAGCCGATTATGGCTATTATGCTTAAGCTGAATTGGATTTGGAAATTTGATGCACTAAATGAGTGTTACAATGAATAAACTATGCCGTATATGTGCTGGTAGAGATATCACGATTTGTGATTATTAAATATCTAAAGGAAACCATGATGTGTATAAAATTATTATTATCAGTCCTTTGTCGTAGCCGAATGTGGCTTGGTACTAAAGTGATTAAATGTGAACTTCGATGAGGTAACTGTTAGTGATCGATGATATAAGTTATGCATTATAATATATATTCGGGTTTCAAACCTAGCAGGCGTAATGCCGGTGAAATGACATCGGACTTAAAGGTCTAGCAGGCTTATGGCCGGTGATGAAATCAGGTTATTACCTAGCAGGCAAATTGTCGGTAAACTATTAAAAGTGTGGTGCTATAAAACTATGGGCTAATACTATATGTGGATTCGTTCCGTAAAGTAAATTATTCAGTACGAACAACCTAATTAAGTACATGTGAATTAAATGAATTTGATGATTGATGTGAATCGAACATATAAGAAATGGTTCCATGTTTATGTTCAACTATGAGACCTTGTGTTAAATCGAAAATCGATTTCGTTCAATACATTAAGTTGGTCAGGTATGCGATATGTACTTATGCATGTTAAATCGATTGGAATTGAATCATGAATGTGAATTGAGAAGCATAGGTAAAAATGCCTATGTCATATATGTGAGTAAGGATAAAATCATCGTAAATTATCGATAAGGATGGGCTATGTGCGGAACCATCTTATAATTGCTAATTTGAATAGTTGTGTGCAAATCAGTGAGCAAGATGTATTGTATTGAGATGATGCTTTAGTGAAAATATACATATGTTCTTTGTGTTGAATGAATATTAAATTAAAGTTATGAGCCGTATGTGACTAACATATCTAGTCGAATTTGATACTATCAAATGATGTATTAAGATATGTGTTCCAATGTGGAAATTAAACCCTATGTGGTTGAAAGGATGAAAATCTTTGTTCATAGATATGTGTTTCAGTTATACATGATTGAAGTGTAAGTTATGAAAGTGGGAAAGAACAGGTGAATTGTCTATCAAAATATGATATTCGGGCTTCGGGCCTAGCAGGCTATAATGCCGGTGAAACGATATCGGGCTTTGAGCCTAGCAGGCTATAATGCCGGTGAAATGAAATGTTATGTGAGTTCGGTGTTCCTTGTAAGATAGGGATTTAGTCGAATGTTAAAGATGAAATGATAGTGTATTATATCATGCTTATATGGCCTAATGGTAAGTATAACATGTTGGTAAATATGCAATGTGCTTTTATAATTGATTGACAAGTTTGAAATGAATGTGAGTGAAATGTTATGCATAAGCTATCAAATGCTAAGTGTGAAAATGAGATGAAATAAAAGTGTTTGAGATGTGTTAATATATGATTAAATATGCATGATATTTGATGTGTATCCGGGCTTAAAGACCCACAAGCTTCATGCTGGTATTATATCCGGGTTAAATCCCGCAGGCTTCGTGCTGGTATTATATCCGGGTTAAATCCCGCAGGCTTCGTGCTGGTAATATATCCGGGTTAAATCCCACAGGCTTCGTGCTGGTATTATATCCGGGTTAAATCCAGCAGGCTTCGTGCTGGTATTATATCCGGGTTAAATCCCGCAGGCTTCGTCCTGGTATTATATCCGGGTTAAATCCCGCAGGCCTAGTACTGGTATTATATTCAGGCCTTGAGCCTAGCAGGCTATTATGCCGGTGAGATACTATTCGGGCCTTTGAGCCTAGCAGCCTATAATGCCGGTGACATGATATCGAGCCTCGAGCCTAACAGAAGAAATACCGGTGAATGAATAAAAGTTTAAGGTTAAGGCACCTCGTGTTAGATTGACAAATGAATACATTCAATACGTTAAGAGGGCTAGGTACGCATTATGTACTCATATGTGAGTTTGATTTGAATTGAATCATAAGTGTGATGTGATACATATGTGAATAAATGTTATAACTATATCTATGATCATGATACACCTGGTCAGGGGTGAAAGTATGTGAAAGTATTTGATTTAATTATGTTATATGAATTCAGATTAAGTGTGATAAGAATGTTGAACGTGCATTCTGTGCTTGTGTATATTCGGACAGATGACAATATACCTAGAATATAGCCTCTTGAGAAATTGAATAATCGAAGTATAACTGCGTTTATTTGTTTGCATTGCTTAAAACTCACTAAGCTTATAAAAGCTTACTCCGCTGTTACATTCCTCTGTTTTATAGATTGTTGACTCCAGTTACCTGCTCGGGTTGGAGTTCGCCGAAGATATTATCACATTGTCGAGCTCACGCTATTGGTGTAAGTAAATCCTAGTATTTCGAGTCTATGGCATGTATAGGGTTTTAATGTTGAGTATGTGATATTATAATTTAGTCAAAGGTGTTGGCTTGTATTGATAAAGTGTTTTGGCCATGTGAATTGGCCTATGTTGGCTAGTGATGTTTTGGGCCTCGTAAGCCCATATATGGGACAGATTACATATGAAAAGAAAAGTTTTAAATTGACTGAAATTTTTCGGCACGATTTTTGTGTGATTGGCTGAGTTTAAGTCGGGTAACACCTCGAACCCTGTTCCAGCAAGGGATACGGGCGAGAGGTGTTACAAAATATGCAAGTGAGGTATTGATATGTATTTGTTAGATGAATGGATTATGCATGGTATTAAATAGGTAATTGAATAACAAGTTGAATTGGTATACAATGTGTATTGAAATGGTTATTTTGGTTTCCAATTGAGTTGTAAAAATGTGGTCATTTATACTTGTGAATGCTTGTGTATATAGGGTGGCAAAATAGTTTTGCAAATAGCCTATTTTTGTCCACACAAGTAGGGACACGGGCGTGTGTCTCAGTCGTATGTGACATACGGTCATGTTACACGGCCGTGTGTCCCCTGGTGTAGAAATAGAATTAAAGTTAGTATGCTCCACATGGCCTCACACACGGTGGTGTGACCGGCCATGTCATACAAGTCAGTATACCTTAAAGTTTTGGCACGGCCTGATACACGAGCGTGTGTGGCCATTTCGAAGGGAACACGGGCTAGACACACAAGCGTGTGGCTGGCCGTGTGACACAAGTTAATATGTACGCCCTATTTTCACATGGTCTAAGACCCGGGTGTGTGACACTTGAAAAGTTAAAATTTTTTCTAAATTCCTACAATTCTAATATGTTACCGATTTAGTCTCGAATGCATGATTTAAGCTTTGTATGCTTGATTTAAATATATATTGAATGTGAATGAATGTTATTGACTGAAATAAGATGTTATTTGATATATGATTCTTCTAAACTGAGTTACCAGTCCGGTAATGCCTCTTCACCTATTCCAGCGGCAGTTACGGGTTAGGGGTGTTACATTACCAGTAAAGAGGTTAGGGTACTATTTTAGCATAGCTTCCTCGGGTTCCCACGTAGCTTCCTCTATCTCGTGTTTATGCTAGAGAACCTTTACTAGGGATATACATTTATTTCTCAACTCTTTGATTTCATGAGCCAAAATCTTGATCGATTCTTCGTTATACGACATATCAGGTTGAATTTCAACATCTATCAAAGAAATCACATGTGACGAATCAGATTTGTGACGACGTAGCATAGAAACATGAAAAACATTATATATCTTTTCAAGTTCAGACGGTAACGATAACCGATATGCTACAGGCCCTATTCTTTCAACGATCTCATACGGCCCGATGAATTACGGACTTAACTTTCCTTTCCGGCTGAATCGAAGGTGACACCTTTAAAAACACTCTATCTTCGACTTGAATTCAATTTCTCTACGTTTCAAATCTGCGTAGGATATTTGTCGATCTGAAGCTACTTTTAAACTATTGCGAATCATTTTCACTTTTTTCTTCAGTTTCTCTGATCAACTCAACCCCATGAATCTTTTGTCACTCAATTCAGTCCAGTACAGCGTAGTTCGACATTTGCAGCCATATAAAGCTTCGTACGATGCCATCTTTATACTCGTTTGGAAACTGTGGTTATACGCAAATTCAATCAACGATAAGTATTTTTCCCAACTGCCTTCTGTAACGCCCTGAACCCGAGACCGTCGCCAGAGTCGAGCACGAGGTGTTAACGGACTTAATTTATTAATTAAACAACTCAAACAATTTATTTTAGAACTTCCAGACAAGCTGGCTAACTGCGTCACAGTAGCATAAAAATTCATATCTCGAGTTATGAAACTCAAAATCCAATTCCATAAATTTTTCCTGAAACTAGACTCATATATCTATCAACTAAATTTTTTCTAGAATTTTTGGTCAGACCAAATAGTACATTTTATTAGTTAAAGTCTCCCCAATTTCAGGGTTCGACTACTCTAACCCTTGTGTATTACGAATTAAATATCTTCGTGTACAGAGTTTTAATTATTATACCGTTTGTTTCTTATAAAACTAGACTCAATAAGAAATCTGTACATGTAAATCATGACTTCTAATTATATTTGTACAATTTTTGGTGAATTTCCAAAGTCAGAACAGGGGATCCAGAAATCGCTCTGGCCCTGTTTCACAAAAATTTAAATATCTCATAAAATGTAACTCATATACCTGTTTTGTTCCATCCATATGAAAATAGACTCATCAAGATTTAATTCTATATCACATTCACTATCTAAATCCATTTATACTATTTTTAGTGATTTTCCAAATTCAGGTCATTATTGCTGTCCGATACTGTTTTAAAGCTAATTTCACCTTTTTCATGATTTCCATGGAATAACTAGCATTTAGGCATACATAACACCAAACATGTCCTTGATTAGCCATTCCAACAGCTAATCATTATCAAGCATTTACATACCATTTATCAGCCATATCATAAGATCATACACACAAAATGGCTACGATGCTATACATGTCATACTCAAAATGAAACGACTAGCTATACCAAAATAATCCTCGTGATAGTGTGCCCAGACCTCCGACATACTTTACGATCCCCGATTTAGCTTGACAAAACTATAAAAAGAAGGAAAATAAAGGGGGTAAGCATTAAGCTTAGTAAGTTTGCATACAAATAAATAACAACATTCATAAGAATTATCTTACTACTTGGCATGATACTACTTAATGCAACTTCATTAATTGTCATAGACAGATTTTAAACTTCTTCACTTACTCACTTACTTAAATACTTACTTACTTAATCAAATTTATTAATACATTTTACTTACCTTTTTTCCTTATCAAGCATACATGAACATTATATACTTACCTTTGCTCTTCTATCATGAACTTGTCTTACCTTTTTAGCATAACTTGTTTTACCTTACCTTACCTTGATATTCTCTTTAAATTTTCCCGTTGAACTACTTGTAATACTAAAGATACACAGGTACCTTACCGTTGCCATGACTTGTCATGGTCTTACGTGGTATCCTTTTGAAACTTACCATTACCATTACGTAGTATCCTTGCCTTATGAACTCACCAATGCCATGCCTTGGCATGGTCTTAATGCCATGCCTTGGCATGGTCTTAATGCCATGCCTTGGCATGGTCTTACATGGGACCTTTGCCTTATAGTAACTTATCAATGCCATGTCTTGACATGGTCTTACATGATTTCCTTGCCTTAGAAACCTTACCAATTGCCATGCCTTGGCATGGTCTTACATCGTATCCTTAAACCCTAATGTCATGACATTGTATCCTACACATTCCTAATGTTCAATCGGGACTTTCTGAAATTACTTCTCCGTCAAATCATGCTTGAGTCTTCTTTGAATAATTTCATAAAATAAATATACACATGCTGGAAATTAACAAAATTAACATAAAATAATAGAATATTGCATTTATTTACCGCAAACTTACCTCGAAACAAAATACGATCAACTATATCGATTTAGTCCACTATCTTTTTCTTTCCCCGGTCTAACTCCGGATTTTGTTCTTCTTGATCTATAATAAAAAAATTTAGCTTATTTAATACTCACATTTATTAAAACAGTCCTTGACCCAAACTTTGGCAAAATTACATTTTTGCCCCTAAACTTTTACATATTTACACTTTTTCCCCAAGGCTCGGAATTTAAACTTCATCCTATTTTCTTATGTTTTATGACACGCCTATCATTTTTCCCTTCTGTGACAACAACAAATTCTCAGTCTAACATGTACTTATAACTATTAGGTATTTTTACCGATTAAGCCCTTTTACTCGTTTTCACTTAAAACCGAGTAGCACAAGTTGTCTAACATAATTTAAAACCACATATTCTATCATAAAACACCAAAATACGCAAATTTCACCTATGTGTAATTTTTCAAATATGAACCCTAGGTTGAATTATTGCTAGAATAAGCTAAATCAAGTTACCGAGACTCCAAAAACGTAAAGAACATTAAAAACGGGGCTTGGAATCACTTACTATGGATCTTGGAAGCTTGGAACAAACCCTAGCTATGTAGAAACCTTGAAATTTTGGCCTAATGAAGAAGATGGACAAAAATTGGCTTTTAATTTTGTTTTTAATTCATTTTAATAACTAAATGACCAAAATGCCCTTAATTAAAAACTATGGTGTTTTATTTTCCTTTAGGTATTTTTGTCCAAACTAGTATAATGGTCTAATTACTATCCAAATACCTCCACATTAAAAACCCATTACTCAGAAGTACTTAATACCTTTGTGAACTAGAACACACATTTTACAACTTTTGCAATATAGTCTTAAATATCAAATTGGACCTTCTAGCGATAAAATTTCTAAACGAAATTTTCACACAATCATGCAATCATGCCATAGACCTTAAAATGATAATAAAATAAATTTTTCTACCTCAAATTTGTGGTTTCACAACCACTATTCCGTTTAGGCCCTATTTCGAGATGTTACACCTTCAAACTCTAAAATACAACATCTCAACATGTCTTTGAGATTTTGAATAACTCTCTTGGTCTAGCCGTCAATCTGAGGATGAAAAGCAGTACTGAAATTCAATTTTGTTCCCAGAGCCTCTTTCAATTTCTTCTAGAATTGCGATGTAAATCTCGGATCTCTATCAGAAATAATAGATAGTGGCACTCCGTGTAACCGAACAATCTCAGAAATGTACAAATTTGCTAATCTATCAAGTGAGTAATCTGTACGTACCGGTATGAAATGAGCTGACTTCGTTAGTCGATCAACGAAAACCCAGATAGTATCTTTCTTTTTCAGAGATAGGGGCAGTCCCGACACAAAATCCATTGTAACTCTATCCCATTTCCACTCAGGAATCATTACAGGCTGTAATAAACCCCATGGTACTTAATGTTCAGCTTTGACTTGCTGACATATTAAACATTTTGATACAAACTCCGAGATATCCGTTTCATACCTAACCATCAGTACATCTATTTCAGATTGTTATATATCTTGGTACTACCCGGGTTAACAGAAAAGTGATTATTATGTGCTTCATGCAGGATTTTCTGAATAAGCTTTGTATTTTTTGGTACACAAATTCTATTTCGATACATTCAACAGTCATCAGCTCCAATATGAAATTCTGAATCAGAAATAGACTCACATTGAATTCGTTTAGCTTGTAAATCACTGTCATTTTTTTGAGCTTCACAGAATTGTTGAAGAAATATCGGTTTAGCATTTAATTCAACTAAAATAGACCCATCATCACAAATCATCAACTGGGTGTTCATTGCTCTTAATGTAAACAATGATTTTTGGCTCAAAGCATCAGCAACAACATTAACTTTTCCTGGGTGATAATCAATCACAAAGTCATAATCTTTCAATAACTCGAGCCATCTTCGTTGTTGCAAATTCAAATCTTTCTGTGACATCAGATATTTCAAACTCTTGTGATCCGTATAAATATGGCATTTTTCACCGTATAAGTAGTGTCGCCAAATCTTCAATGCAAACACAATTGCAGCTAACTCTAAGTCATTGTCGGATAATTCTTTTCGTGCGGTTTCAACTGTCAAGAAGCATAAGCTATAACATTTCCTTCTTGCATCAGAACACATCCCAGACCATTTAATGACGCGTTGCTATACATCACAAATTCTTTCCCTGATTCTGGTTGAACCAATATTGGTGCTTCAGTTAATAATACTTTCAACTGTTCAAAACTCTGCTGACATTTTTCTGACCATTTAAACTTCACATCTTTTTGAAGCAGTCGTGCCATCAATGTCAAAATCATCGAAAACCCTTTTAACAAATCTTCGGTAATAGCCCGCTAAGCCTAGAAAACTACGGACTTCAAATACGTTTCTCAGAGGTTTCCAATCAACAATAGTAGAAATTTTACTCGATTCAACTCTAATACCATCAGCTGAAACAATATGCCCCAAAAATCCAACCTCTTTGAGCCAAAACTCACATTTATTGAACATTGCAAATAACTGATTATCACATAGAGTTTGTAAACAATTCTTAAGTGTTCGGCATGTTCAAATTCATCTCATGAATAGATTAGAATGTCATCAATGAATACAACAACAAATCTATCTAAATACAGTCTAAATATCTGGTTCATCAAGTCTATAAAAATGGCAGGAGCATTAGTTAAACCGAAAGGCATAACAAGGAATTCATAATGTCCATACCTCCTTCTGAATGTTGTTTTCCGCACATCCGACTCTTTAACTCAACATTGATAATAACCCGATCTCAAATCAATCTTTGAAAATATTGTATCCCCTTTCGATTGATCAAATAAATTATCAATCCGCAATAGAGGGTATTTGTTCTTTATAGTCACTTTATTCAACTGTCTGTAATCGATATACATTCTCATCGTGCCGTCTTTCTTTTTCACAAACAATACCGGTGCACCCCAAGGAGAATAACTCGGTTGCACAAAGCCTCTGTCTTTCAATTCTTGTAACTCAGCTTTCAACTCTTTTAATTCTGTTGGAGCCATTCTGTATGGAGTTATCGATATTAGCATTGTTCCCGGTACTAATTCAATACCAAATTCAACTTCTCTGATCGATGGCAAACCAGGTAATTCTTCTGGAAATACATCTGAAAACTCACAAACAACAGGTATAGATTCAATCTTTGATTCAAACACCTTTGTATCCAATACATATGCAAGATATGTATCATAGCCCTTTTTCAAATATTTCTGAGCTAACATAGATAATATCATTATAGGTAATTCACTCAAATCATCAGACTCAATCCAAAGAATTTCACCATTTTCACATTTCAATTTGATAGTCTTTCGTCTACAATTTACAACTGCATCATGTATAGTCAGCCAGTCCATACCAAAAATCACATCAAACTCATCAAACGGTAGAAGTATCAAGCCAGCCCAAAAATAGTAACCCCGAGTCATCAAAGGACAATTCTTTACAAATTTTATCAACTAAAATAGACTTGCCTAAGGGGTTCGATACTGTAATTACAAACTCTGTAGACTCAATATGTAAACTCTTTTTAAATACTAAATTCATACAGATATATGAATAGGTTGATCCAAGATCTATCAATGCAACTATATTAGTATCAAAAAAAGAAAAAGTACTGGTAATAACGTCTGGAAATGATGCCTCCTCCCGTGCACGGATAGCATAAGCTCTAGCAGGTGCTCGTGCCTCAGATCTCATAGTCAAATCTCTCGCAGCACCTCAGTTACCACTCATATTTCCAGTATTTTGGGGTGGTCTCCCTCTACTAGTCTTGTTACTTACTTTCGCTGGTGATTCTCTCTTAGCTGTAAACTTTTCTAGACAGTCCCGGAGATAAAGATCAAGAGATCCACATTTAAAGCAAGCTCCACTCACTAATCTACATTCACCATAATGCTTCTTATTGCAATGTTTACATTCAAGTCCAGCATTTCTAATGCTTCCCACACTAGTAACGGATGTCGCATGAGGTTTAGAACTGAAATGTCTTACATCTCTATCTCTAATCAAAATTCCTGTAGAAGCCATAGAATGAGGATGATATTCTCTAAATTTCTTTGATACTGATTGATGTGATTTGCCTGCAAATCTCTTTCTGGAATCTTTAGCCTCAAAATCGGCTTTTTTTTCTATTTGCAAAGCTCTTTGGCTGTACAAGCTCGATCAAACAAAACAACAAACTCTTTCAGCTCAAGAATTCCAACTAACACTATGATTTCTTCATTCAATCCATCCTCAAATCTTTTACACATTATAGCTTCAGAAGAAACACATTCACGAGCATATTTGCTGAGTCATACAAACTCTCTTTCATATTTTTTAACCGACATACGACCCAGCTTCAATTCAAAGAATTCTTTTCTTTTCTGATCAATGAACCTTTGGCTGATGTATTTTTTTCTAAATTCAACTTGAAAGAAATCCCAAGTGTCTCTTTCTTGCGGAACTACGAATATCAAGGTATTCCACCACTGATACACAGTGTCTCTCAACAATGATACTACACGTTTTAATTATTCTTCAAGTGTGTAAGATAATTCGTCAAATACCTGAATCGTGTTCTCAAGCCAAAACTCGACTCTCTCAAAATCATCATTAACAGTGGCTCTAAATTCCTCAACCCTATGTTTTCGTATCTTATCGAAAGGTGGTTTATTCAATCATAGAGGATCTATACCTTGAGGAACCACAGGTATCGGTTGGGTAACAGGTGGGGGTAGAGGTTGCTGAACAACTAGGTTCGTACGAATGTACTATGTGAACCTCTCGTTCAATATATGAAAGAAGGCTTCTTTAGCCTCATCCCCGTGACCACTTGTCACAGGTCTAGATTCAAAAAGCGCTGTCCCTTGAGCGGGAGCTGGCGCATTACTTTCTATGTCATCCGCTACAAATCGTTCGGAATCCATTACTATATAAAAACACATTTGAAAACGTCAGGAGTCATCACACTATCACAGTTTTATATATGGCATGTATAGCTAGACTCACTTACGCTACGTTTGTCCTAAAATCAACTAAATCGTAACTCTGATAACAACAAATATAATACCCCTAACCCGTAACCATCCCCGGAATAGGTTAAGAGGTATTACCAGACTTTTAACTCAGTTCAGAACAATCATTTATCAAAAATCATCTCATTTCAATAAATATCATTCATTCACATTCAATATGTACTTAAATCGAGCATACAAAGTTTAAATCATGCATTCTAGACTAAATCAGTAACATATGAAAATTTTGGAAACTTAGAAAAATATTCAACATTTCAAGTGTCACACGCCCGTGTGAACAGGCCGTGTGCCTCACACGACTAGTAGACGCGCCCGTGTCTTAGATGTGAAAACAGGGCATACATACTGACTTGTCACACGACCGATGATACGCCCGTGTACCAGGCCGTGTCAAAACTAGAGAGGATACTGACTAGGGTCACACGGCCAACCACACATCCATGTGTCTATCCCGTGTGCCCTTCAAAATGACCACACACACCAGTGTATCAGGCCATGCCAAAACTGTAGGGTATACTGACTTATCAACATGGCCAAGTCACACACCCGTGTGCTAGGCCGTATGCCATATAACGAGTATACTGACTTGTACCACATGGCTGATCACACGCTAATGTGTGAGCCCATGTGGTGCATACTAACTTCTATTCCATTTCAACACCAGGGGTTACACGGTCGTGTACTTAACCGTGTATCACACACAGCTGAGATACATACCCGTGTCCCTGTCCGTGTGGACAAAAATAGGCTATTTGCAAAGCCATTTTTCCACCATATTTTCACAAGCATACAAAAGCATAAATGGCCAGATTTCATAACCTAATTTGCAATCATTCCATAACATTTCATATACATAATATATCAATTCAACTTGGTACTCAATTACCTAATTAATATCATGCATTATTCATTCATATGCCAAATACATATCAAGACATCATTTGTACATTTTCATTCCATCTATTTCTTACCAAAACATACCATATTATAACATTTATAAACAATCAAAACATGGTACCAAAATAAGCCAAATCACATGGCTTAACTCATACACAAAATATACTAAAACCTTGATATCAAGTAACTTAATTAACATCTTTTAAACTAGCCTATACATGTCATATTTACAATTATCCATAAGTTCAAAAATACCAATCGGAAATTGGATAGTGTGATGTACAACTCCGACTTGTCCGACACGAGCGAGCTATCGAACCTCTATAAAACATAGAAAAAAGAAACAGAGTAAGCTTTATAGCTTAGTAAGCTCGTATAATTTAGAATTACTTACCATTTATACATAATCAAAGCAATAATCAAAGTGTAATCAATTCACTTACAAAATGCCTAAACACAAGTATTCATCACATGTTAGTCATTTAAAATATATGAAACCATCCATTAATACAATACCTTGCATCATACCAAATTCATATATCATATAAACAATAATTCATTTGTAAACTGTAATTCATCTGTATAAACAGTAATTGTACCCGCTGAACCTATTAGAACTTCAAAAGATACTCGGGTGATAAACATCAGTAATTCGTCAATTCACTAACATTTATGCTCTTTCGAGCCATGATCGGTAAGCTCCTCTTGAGCTGATGAACAGTAAGCTCTATTGAGCTGAAAACAGTAAGCTCTACCGAGCTGAACAGTAAGCTCATACGAGCTGAAACATTAAGCTCCAATGAACTGAAAATAGTAAGCTCTTACGAACTAAAATATCGGTAAGCTCATACGAGCTGTGGTGAGTCCGCAACAAATGCAAGAGCTCGACCAAAACGGTAACCCTAGAGACATCTCACTCGTATCCTATGAATTCATATAGTTCAAACGGGGCTCGGTAATCAATAGATTATAGTAATAAGGCATTCATATTACAATTATATCAATTATAAATTGAACATTCATTTCAAATATTTACAAATGTATAAAATTTCAATTCTAATTATAAGAACTTACCTCGAGTTGCTCGGATGGAAATTATCGTCTATTTGCAATCTTTCTTTTTCCCCTTATCTAGTTTCGGTATTTGCTTATCTTGATCTATAATATATTAAATTTAACCAATTCAATAGTTATTCAATTCAATTAAGCCCATATTTCCTTATTTTGGAAAATTACACATTTGCCCCTAATATTTTACATTTCTCACAATTTTATCCCTAAGCTTGTAAAAATGAAATTCATTCAATTTTCATGAAACCCAAGCCTACCGAATTTATTAGGGACTTCTAGCAGCCCATATCTTTCATTATTTCACACTTTTAACCACCAAATTTTACATTTTTACAAATTAATCCCTTTTTTGACATTTTTGTCAAAAATTACTTTACAAAACTAGTTTAACTATTAACAAATGTTCAGAATTCGTCATCAAACATCAAATAAGTCAAATATTCAATAATGGAACTTCACAAAATCATGAAAAAATTCAAAAATTAAGGCATGGAGTAGCTAGAATACAAAGCAACAATCTAAAAAACGTAAAAATCATCAAAAACTGAGCTCAAACCGTACCTTAATCAAGCCAAATGTGTGTCGAACCCTAATATCTCTTCTTTGGCTTCTTTTTCTTTTGTTAATCGGTTATGAAGAAGAAAAATGATGATAATATGGCTTTTGTTTTATTTAATCTTTACTTGTCTTGCATTTAACTAATTTAACCTTTATTAATACATTAAAAACATACTTAATATATGTCCATACATGTCCATCTTCATTATACATGGTCTAATTTCATAATAAGGACCTTTAATTTAATAATCCATAGCCATTAGACACATTTAACTAATAACACTCAAGTTTTACACTTTACGCGATTAAGTCCTTTTTACTGAATTAAGCACTTAACAGTAAAAATTTTTTACGAAACTTTCACATAATTAATCTATCATGTTGTAGACCTTATTAAAATAATAAAATAAATATTTTGAAGTCAAATTTGTGGTCTCAAAACTACTGTTTCGATTTGACCAAAAAATGAGCTGTTCCAAAACATAAGTAAACCAAGTTCATTCTTAACTAAATGAAACTACAAAGAACTAAACAAAAGACTAGCATGCAAACTAGCCAGAATGTGCATGCGCCAAAGCTTCAGTTGTAGCACGCACCTTGCCACTTTGCAGAGTCAGCTTGCATAACACTCCTCATTGACCACTATGCAGCAAACACCATTATTGTTTCTCAAAATCTCAAACCTGGTAGTTCCAAGAGGTTTGTGTCGAAACCAAGCTTCAAATGGAGTTTTCCCTTTTCACAGCCTTGGTTGGCAATCTATTCAGCAAATACATTGAGGTATTTACTACTTTTGCCCAAATTTTGTTTTGGAAGCTTGCCTTCAAACAACAAGCACCTAGCCATGTCCATTACAGTCCTATTTTTTCCTTCACACACTCCATTTTACTGTAGAGTGTAAAGGTTAGTGAGGTGGTAATGGATTTCTACTTCTTCACAATACTTCTCAAACTTATCTGAAGTGTACTTAGTTCCATTATTAGACCTGAACATCTTTAGCTTACAACTAGCCTGATTTTCAACGAGTGTTTTGAACTTCCAAAAAACATCAGCTACCTTACACTTATGCTTCAAGAAATAGACCTAACAGTGTCTTATGCAATCATCAATAAACAGAATAAAGTACTTGTTGCTACTTAATAAGAGTGTCTTCATAGGTCCACATACATTTGTATGGACCAAGTGCAACTTGTCATTGGCTCTCTAAGCTTTGTTGGCTGGAATTGAAAGTATGGCCTGCTTCCCTAGCTGACACACTACAGAAATGCCACATTGGTCTTCAATTTTGGTCATATTTTCAACCAAATCTGACTTGCACAGTTGACTGAAATACTTATAGTTTACATGTCTCAGCCTTTTGTATTAAAGATTAGACTCATCCAATGTACTGGTATAGGCACTTGAGGCCTCAAAGTTCCGGTCCAAGACAAAGCTCCTGTCATTCATATCAGCAAATACTATTTCTTTTTATATAAGGTCAAATATTATGCAACCTCTATCTTTAAAAACAACAGCATAATTTTTCTCAAGTAACTGACCAATGTTAAAGAGATTTTGATCTATCTCAGGCACTAAAAGAACATTTAAGATTGCTTTAGTACCTGATGGAGTGTTAGTTAGCACATCATCTTTGCCATTAGCTTGAATAAACTAGCCATTTCCAATCTTGACCCTTGATGTGCAGCTTCTATCAATTTCTTTGAAGATGCTTTCTTCTGAGGTCATGTGGTTTGTGCAACCATTATCAATGAGCTAGTGCTTTCTGATGGTGGTATTGGTTGCAAAATAGGAGGAAGTGAACATTAACTCTTTTCTGAGTTTGATTTCCTTTAGCAACCAAAGCTTGTACATTCTGTTGTGACCCATTGTTTCTGTACACCCTTTCTATGTGACAAAACTGATTACAAGCACTGCATTGTACGTCAGGCCTAAACCAGCAATATATTTCCAAGTGAGTAGCTTTCTTATAGTGAGAGCATGGTGGATATTTCTTCTTTCCACCATCTGTTCTTGGCTTTTCTTTCTTATCAGTCCAACTCTTCTTTCCCTTGTAACTTGAGGAGCTCGAGCCTTCTTTGTTTTTGTCTAAAATACCCCTTTAGAATAATCCTCTTGTCTATTTGCTCTCCTTTGCTCTTGATCATGGAGAGCATTTATCAACTCAAATAAAGAAATTGTTGACAAATCTCTTAAGTCTTCCAAAGAGGAAATCTTAGATTCATATCTATCAGGGAGAGTGGTTATTACATTCTCCACAATCCTACTATCACTAAACTAATCTCCAAACAACCTTATGTTTTTTACAACAGCCATAATTTCGTTTGAATACTACTTAACAGTTTCAGTCTCCTTCATCTTTAAGTTATCAAAATCTCTTCTCAAATTGATGAGTTGCAACTGCCTTGTCTTTTTTTTTAGCCCTGAAATTCTTCCTTCAGCTTATCCCAAGCTTGTTTGGGAGTCTCACAGGATATGGTTTTGGTGAAGATCACATCTGATACACTATTCTGAAGGTATGACATTGCTTTATGCTTCTTGGCACATTTCTCAATATGTTGCTTCATTTGAGCAATGGTTGGATTTACTCTCAAGGTAGCAGCTTGCTATCAACATCTACGACCTCCCACAAGTCAAAAGCCTGGAGGTAAGTCTTCATCTTGACTGCCCAAATATGGTAGTTCTCTCCAGCAAAAACAAAAGGTGGCGGTGGTGAAAAACTCCCTGAAGACATATTAGTAACTACAACAAGGAAACAAAATTGGTTTTTTCTTTATCGACAAGAAATACAAACGAGAATAATGGCCCTCAAAGATGACAAACTATTGATACCAATTATTAGCGATATTGTCAAAGAAGAATAAAGAACAAAGGAGCAAAAAACATGCAATAAAGGAGCTTGTATATGTTAGCTCTATCATTTAACAAGAAAATAATACATTTAAAGTCAAATACATCACCAAATACTCAACTAACCCTATTAAGCTATCTTGAAACTTGAAAAACATTACTTGTACACCAAAATAAATCAACTAAACATGTCATTAGGCACCTAAACACATCAAAACATAAGCAAACCAAATTCATTTTTTACTAAATGAAACTACAAAGAACTAAACAAAATACTAGCATACAAACTAGATAGAATGTGCATGCACCAAAGCTTCAACTGTAACTCATACCTTGCCACTTTGTGGAGTTAGCTCACACCTTACCACTTCACGGAGTCAGCTTGTAGTTCATCATGTGTTCAAGTTGCTACATGGTTAGCTAACTTGTAATACAAAGGAATTTAAGAATCTTTCTTCTGCAAAGAGATTAATAAAATAAAAAAAGAGGGGTACATCTAACCAATAGCTTCCAAAAGATTGAAAGTAGAGGAAGAAAGTTCATTTGATTCATCCACTGAATTAGAAACAGTGACTGAGCCTAATATTGACGAAGATGCACCTTTGAAGAAAACTCAAACTAAGTAATTGAATGTTCCCCTTGTCGCTCATCAAAAAAATAGAAGATTGAAACAAGTGAGGGTGACATCTCCTCTTGCCAAAGCTACTGATAAGGCAAGGGAAGAAGAACAGGTCTATTAAAGATACAAGGTTAGACCTTTCTCACTCTTACATACTCTAAAAGGTGTCTCTTTTTAATGAAAAAAAATTTTATTGATGAATACAGCTTCGTTAAGCATGGGATCGATTCTTTACTAAAAAATAATGGATTAATGAGATCAGTGAGCTTTGATAAACCATATGTAATACATGTAGTTTTGGAGTTTTATGCTAACTTTTACGCAACATCAACGATGACCAAAACAAACTTTTTCATAAAGTTCACATACGATGGAGGCAATGTGATTTCAATCTTGATTTAATTAGGAAGGTGATGAACTGCTTCTGCTTGAATATGGTGGAACTTGAGAAGTCCTTAGATACCACAAATTTAATCATTATCAGTAATATCCATCCATCATGGCCTTTCAAGGGTAACATTCATGCCTCACCTTTGACTACTACTTATGCAGCCTTATTTGTCATTTATAGAAAGAATTGATAGCCAAACAGTCAAAGAAATGTTGTTAGCAAAAAGGTAATTTTGCTAATTAGGAAAGTTGTTGAAATGGTCTAATTTGAACTTGGCCAAATTGTCTATGAAGAGTTTGTCAAACATTATAAAAAGTTACACGCCAAGAACCTTTTACCATTTCCTTCCTTGATATTTCAAGTCCTTTTAAAGCAAAATCTTAGACTTATTTGAGCAATAGAGCACCTCGAAGAACCATTGCTAAGCTTAAACGGCTTAAGGGAAAACACGTATCAACAAACCCTACAAACTGACCAGGTGACAATAAAGAAGAAGTACATCTAGTTAAGTTTTCCTAATGGCTCCTAAAGTGCCCACTATAATAGGGCCTACGAGTAACATTACATGTTTCACTCAAAGAATGGTTCATCATCTAACTACTTCAATTGACATTCATAATCGAGTCATAACCAAACTTTAAGTTGAAATTCAAGTTATCCAACTATTAGGGATCAAGAGTTTGCCTTGCACAATGACTTGCTTGCTTACCCCTAAAGCTAATGATTTGGTAATTCTTTAGTACAAAAAATGGGATAATAGAAGAAAGTTGGGTGTTGAAGTTGATGATGATGCTTTTTTGATAATCCTACTGATAGGAGTTATTTTGTCTTTACTTTGTTATTATAGACCTTTTTCAGTTGTTTTCTTTAGATATTCTACAACTATTGAACTTTGAGAAGTTTATTGGTGATTGACTTGTATTATTTTGTTTCACATTCACTTATCATCTTACTTAGTATAATTATTGTATTTTGATTGTTGATGCAATTACTCGTAAGGCATTAATGGTTAATTTGCTTGATTATGTTTTAAAATAAGTTTGATAGATTAAGGAGATTATGCTAAGAGGAGCTATTGATGTTCTTTTGATAAACTTCCTCATTTGATTGGTATTGTTCAAAAAATTACAATGTCGACTAGTGTTCAAGTGTTTTGAAGTGGTTTTCGAAGCACCAACAGCATCGGCCATTATGGCTAACACTGCTACAATCTTTGTTACTTGTCATATTTGAAGTTGGAAATTTTTGAAACAAAATCTTTGAGGTTTAAATGATGTTGATATTATGGAAGTATCAAAGCCCATATTTGAAGATCAATCCATTTGTAGCAACTTATCTTGAAGATTGAATTGGATCAGATTAAAAAACCGAATCCCTTAGATTGTGTAGATTGGATTGAGATAGCATTGAAGACATATCTCCAAAAATCTATTTTACATTGGCCTTTATTGTTATATTGTATCTTGCTATTTTAGCTACTGTTTAATAGGAGACTTAATTGCAGTTGATCCATAATATATTAGCAAGTTTCAAAATCTTATATATTTGATAGACTTGTATAAGTTTTGTACTAAGTATTGAGAGCACTTATCTGTTCATAATGGAACGTCTTTTGATAGTGTAATTGAAAGAGGAAACAAGTTATGTTTATGGTCTAAGTTATCCCCGTGATCTAGATCTTTAGGTACAAAAGTGAAGTTGTTATATTAGGGTGTGATAAGACTTGTATCACTTATTGTATTAGAATTAAAGATAGTGAATTTACTCACTAAGTTAGGCTCCGTAAACATGGAGAAACTGAACTGCGTAAACAATTTTACATGCCCAGTTTCTTCTTATCATAGTGTCATCTTCAATGGCCATTGCAGTCATCTCTTCCATTAAGGCACTATGTTTTCTTAGCAATTAGCAATTATTTGTTTCAATAAGTAACTTTAGTTACTTGAGATCAAGTTCAACTCAACAGTTACTAGGCATGGCCCTAGGGGTAGTCTAGGAGTGCGGCCGCCCAGGGCCTAGGGCTAGAAGAGGCCCAAAAACTTTTTCTCCAGCTTTTAAAGTAGGAAAAAGAATCTTCAGCCTTCTAGTCTTCTAATCAACGCTTCATTGCAGGTAGAAAAAAAAAAGAAAATGTAGGGAAAAAAATAAAATGGGCATTCAATTCTTCATCATAAATGCTCCATATCCAACTCCTTAGCTTCTCCAAACCTCCTTTAGTTCCCAAATTCCAACTCCAACCCTTAAAGCTAATGAAGAATTTTAATTTTCCCCAAAAAAATCAACGGTTACTAGCATTCAACCTTCTCTATTTTCTCATAACCATGTCAACGAGAGAAATTTTTCTATAAATTAAATAGGGCCAAATTTCATTTGAGTAATACATCATTCATCAATCAATTGAAGTTATTAATTTTTACTTTATATCTGAGAGATTGAGAGTATGAGATTCTAAAATAATTTTTATGGTAGTTGATGGCGGCTTTGGTGCGATAACCCTTCTCTCTCTTGTTGTCCTGCGTGCTGTGTTGAATTGCCAGTATTCAACTGGCAGCTGCGCCTACTTGCTACCCATAGTGCCTCCTATCTGCGTACCAGATCTACCATTTTTGCAGTTATAATTCTCCCTCCTTCCTCTTCTTTCTTATAATCTTTTCATTCTTAATTTGATGACATCTTTGGGTTTTAACTAATAACGTTATTATATCAGCCTTATATTTAGCTTCTCATTCTAATTCCTTTTTTTGATGAACCATAGTATAGTATACTATACATATCCTTTCTTTATGACTTTATGCGATTAAAATTTTAATTGTTTTTGTGACTCATTTTATTTTTTTAGTTGCATTTCCCTTACAAATAATTGGATATTGTTAATTACCATGTCTATTTGTCATTGATTATTATATTTATATTTACAGAATTTCAGTGACTCAATTTGACTTTTGGAATAAGCAAATGTGAAAGCAAATATTCAACTTGAAATTCTTTTATCAGGTGCTATTGTTTTATTTTCTTGTGTTACTTGAGTATCTGATTTATCTTTTATATACAATATTACCTAAAAAGCATTTATCTGGAAGTGAAAAAAGGAAAAAGAGAAAACGTGTTGAAGAGTTAAAAAAATCACAGCAATGTGCTATTGATAAATTTGTTTTAAAAAAAGTAGTTTCTAATGAAAATTTGGATCAATCAAATGAAAGTTTGCATAATGATGTCAATGAGAATGATGAAATTAATGATCCAAATGAGACTAATGATGTGCCAAATGTATCTAGTATTGAAAATATTGGTCTTAATGAAGAACAAACAATTCCTCCTGATATTTGGCATTGATGAAAAACAAACAATTCCTTCTTTGGATATTTATGTTCCTAGAAATTGGGTTAATCTTGATAATAAAATAAAGGACATTTTAGTTTAAAATGGGCTTATATTAGGAGAAATGATTCTTGATTTTCCTCTCGATAATAATAATACTAGGTATTTTTCATATGCTTATTTTTCTAGGAAATTGAGTAATTGTGAGATTAGTGATAGAAAATGGTTAGTTTATTCCAAACATGTTGACAAAGTGTTTTGTTTTTGTTATGATTTGTTCAAATCTATTAGTTACAAAAGTTTGTTAGCAAATGAGGGTTTAAGTGATTGGAGACATTAGTGAGAGGTTCAAACAACATGAAAACAGTGCTAAGCATATGACTAATATGAATACTTAGAATGAAATGAGAGTAAGGTTGGATAAAAATGAAACAATTGATAAAAGCTTGCAAGAACAGATTATGAAAGAGAAAGAGCGATGGAGGCTAGTTTTACTTGGAATATTTTCAGCTATGAAATGTCTTGCTACTCATAATTTGGCTTTTCGAGGATCCAATGAAAAGCTTTACCAAAATAGCAATGGTAATTTCCAGAGACTGATTGAAATGATTGCAGAAATTCGATGTGATAATGCAAGATCATGTTAGACGTATTCAAAATCGTGAAATTCATTATCATTATCTTGGGCATAAAATTCAAAATGAGTCGATTTTCCTTTTGGCCGGTAGTGTTAAATTTTCTATAATTAAGACCATCAAAGAGGCAAAATATTTTTCTATAATTCTTTATTGTACCCCTGATATTGGTCAATTAAGAACAAATTACTCTAAGAGTATGATGTGTGAATATGTCAACTAATAAAATAAAATTTGAGGAGTACTTTTTAAAGTTTTTGAAGGTGGATGATACATCTGGGTTGGGATTTTTTAATAAATTACAAGATTTTTTGAAGTCTCTTGATCTTAATGTTGATGATGTAAGGGTTAGGGTTATGATAATGGTTCCTATATGAAAGAGAAGCACCAAGGTGTTCAAAAGCGATTTCTTAAAATAAACCCGAGAGCATTATATATGTCTTGTGCTTGTTATAGTCTGAATCTTAATCTTAGTGATGTGGCAAATTCTTGCATTAGAGCTATTTCATTTTTTGGGAACTGTTCAACGCATATATTCATTATTTTGGGGTTCTACAAAAAGATGAAAAATTTTGCTTGACAATGTCCCTAAATTAACTGTGAAATTTTTATCTAATACTTATTGAGAGAGTCAAATTAAAAGTGCTAAAGCTATTAGATTTCAAACTCCCCAAATAAGATTGGTTTTGTCGAAATTATATGAATCTTGTGATGATGCAAAGTTAAAAAGTGAAACGGAGAGTTTGGTCAATGCACTTGTGAGTTTTGAGTTTTTACTTAGTATGGCAATTTGGTATGAAATTTTATTTGCTATAAATATGGTGTGCAATAAATTGCAATCTAAGTCTATGTGCATTGATATCACCATAAAGCAATTAGAAAGTATATTGTCATATTTTGAAAACTATAGAGATAAAGGCCTTATTTTTAGTATGAATATTACTAAAAGTATTGCACTTGATATGGATGTAGAGTTTACCCTTCCAACAAAGCATTGTGTTATTAAAAAAATAATTTGATGAGAATAACCAAGAAGATAAAGCAATTCAGTCGGCTGATGAATTATTTAGAGTTGATTATTTTTTAGTTATTATAGACATGGAAATTACTTCCTTGAAGAGCATATTTGTACAACTAAAAACATTTGAAAGTATTTTTGGGTTTTTTTTATTCAAACAAGTTAAAGTCGTTGGATGAAAAGGAATTGAGAGAATGTTGTGCTACTTTTCACTTTACCTTTTCTCATGGTGATTTATCATATGTTGATTTAAATGATCTTTCTTTGAATTGAAAGTCTTGTAATTTACTTTATTGAATGAATTAATGTCAACCATTGAAATTCTTAAGTTTTCAAATCTACAAATTGCTATCTGAATGTTTCAATTGCTTATAATTTTTTTTAATGGTCCCTGTGATGATGAAAGAAATTTTTCAAAGCTAAAATTAATCAAAACTTACTTGAAGTTGTCAATGTCACAAGAATGGCTGAATGTCCTAACAATTTTATCAATTGAGAAAGATTTTTTTGGAAAACATTGATGTTAATGTTATCGTTATTGATGTTGCATCTCGGAATGCTCATAGAACCCATTTTTTATGATTTTTTATGTTTTTGTAGTTGATGACATAAGAGTAGATTGAATGAAAAAAAATTGTTAGAAAATATATTATTCGCTTAATGTAATAAAATGAATTATTTTAATGAAATTACTAATATATATTTTTATTTTATTATATTACATTTTATATTTTTTTAAAAAGAGCCCAAACAATTTATTATTTCGCTTAAGATCCCAAAAATATCAAGAATACCCTAATAGTTACTGGATCAAATTTGAATTTTATTGGAATCAAACTTAATTAGCTTATGAGCATAAGTGTATTTTTTACATTACCATATAAGTATATAACCCGGAGCGAGATTAGGGCCGTACTAATGAAAAGGGAAGAAAAAAAAGTCCAAAATTTTCCTTTTAGTTGTAAATGGAAGTTGCCAGTAGGGTTGATTACATGAACAGAAATAAAATGAAAATTTGCGGCCGGTTGCTTTTTTTCCTGAGGGAGCGAGAGAGATAGAGAAGGCAGTACTAATAAAATTAATTATGAAAGCGGGGGGAAGCAAACAGTAGAGTTGATTTGATGAACAGAAATAAATTGAAAATTTGCTGCCGATCATATTCTTCTGGTTGGTTCATTATTATTGACAATAGTCTTAAATTTCGGCCAAGGAAAACCTTCCGCAACTTATCAAATAAACAAGTGGATTAGCTAAATCTTCCCCAATGCCCACTTGATTTCCAATCATTATATAATGAAAAATATTTTGGAGAGTACTTTTTTAAAATTATAAGTGCATATTTATCAAAATAAGTAATTATGTATATGATTCTTAATAAAACTTACATACAAGTGAAGTCCAATTACTTGGAAGATTCTCATTTGCTCTTAGATGTGTACCCAACAAACATAACGTAAAATGCAGTCTTATTTCTTTTTCAGTTAGACATTGTATAAGGTAATATTTTTAAGCATCCCATAATTGGAATGGACCAAATAGTTACATACGGTTATAATATAAGCAACGTTAAAGCTTATATGGAAGGAAGGGGCAATAGAATTCAAGGGGAGAGAATTTTGTACCATTCAAATTTGTAAAGATAACGCTACATGTTTTCTTATTACTTCCAGGGGTGAATAACCAGAAAGAAATGTATGAACCCAAAATATTAACTTGAATGAAAAATATGATCGACAATCATTGCCAAGATAATAAGAACTGAACTTTAAGCTCTTGGGGCAGGCAAAAAAGATATGGACTTACCAAAATGAATGTTCGGAAAATTAAACCACCTTACGTAACCTTTTTTTTTTTTTTTAATCTATCAATAAAACCTTATGAACAGACTGAACCACGATATCACCAAAAATTACTGAAAAGAGTTTGGGTTGAGGGAAAATACTTGAATAAGCTTCGCTAGCTCCCTAGAGGAGATTGTCGAGTTGTGCTTTCAGTTCTTGTATGTTCACCATGTTAATGGTGCTTTTTTCATCTGGAGAATACTCGGTTTTTAAAAGGGATTGAACTTGAATATGGGCTTCCACAATATTCGTCCTGCATAAATAAATAATCCAAATTATTT
This sequence comes from Gossypium hirsutum, assembly GCF_007990345.1. Taxonomy (NCBI): domain Eukaryota; kingdom Viridiplantae; phylum Streptophyta; class Magnoliopsida; order Malvales; family Malvaceae; genus Gossypium; species Gossypium hirsutum. The sequence continues at coordinate 27,990,526 of NC_053429.1, read as the reverse complement.
GAAACTTGCTTCAATATTGTCTACCATGTGCTTAAAGATTATAGAGTTATGGTTTTAAATTTGGGACGGTATCTTACTTAATTGGTTTGAAAAGAATTGTTCTTGTCGATGGGTTCTGTAAATAAAGCTTCATCTTTGCTATCACCAGTGGAAGTTCTTGCTGAATAGCTGAATTTACCTGTTATATTATATTATTATATATAAATCATCAGTTAGTAAGTCTAAACTTTGAAAGCATAAACTGATTTGTCACTAAGGGTGTGCTTAGTTTGGGTGGAAAAGTGGAAAGATGAAAGAAGGGAGTGGAAAAGTGGAAAGAAAATCAATTTTAAGTGTACTTGGTTGAGAAGAAAAGTGAGAAGAAAGAAAATAGGAGGGATACCATTTTCCATTCTAATGCATAAAAATCAATCCTTTCAAATTGGAATGATAAGTCGAGAGAAAATGAGAGAGATGTGTATGTTAGTTCAAAATTAAGCATCTTTCAAATGTTTTATTTTGTTTCCTTCCAAATTGCAACTCTACCAAGCAATAGATGAAAAAAAAAGGTTGCATTTTATTTCCATTTTTCCATCTCTCCTACCAAGCACACCTATAGAAAGAAAAATTATGTTTTCCATCTTCTAGTTTTCTACCCCTTCAATTTTCCATCTTTCCAATTTTCTTTCCACTCTACCAAGCAAAACCTAAGAGCTTGGTATATCTTGACACACTCTAGAGATTTTCACATAGATGCAACAGTTATATGAATCTGTCTCCATTCTTCCACACCAGGAGCTGCTTCATGATTGTTACAATCCAGATTCCCGTGGCTAGAGTTTTTTGCATCAAGGCTTTCCAATATGTATAAATTCATACAGATTCATGCATTACATTTATATAATGTTTCTTTGTGCGTGTGCATGCATACATTTTTCTAACTAAAAACAATGACAAGTTTTCAAAAACCAAAGCAAACTGTAACCCCAAAATAGGCTGGCAAAGCATGAATTAATAATGCAACGCACCTTCTGAACAAGTTCAGCCACCTTTTCTGGCGTAGCAAAGGCTTGTTCTTTGAGTGGCTTGGCCATCACTGAGTCTACTTTTTTATTCTGAGTACCAGAAGATAATGCAACTTTTACAGCTGTTACCTATAGGAACAAAATAAAGCCTTAGACACTTAGTCATACATCAAAGCAGAATAAATTCCATTACCATCAGAGCTATGATCTGATTCAAAGAAGAATATAAAACAAGGTGTTCAGCATGGCGAGCTGAAGTAAACAGTCATATACAAACCCAAATTTCTATCATTTCAACCGTTATTAGGTACTTTTTAAACTGCTCCAGTCAAAAGGATGTCTTATTTTACCAGCTAGTGATATCTACACTTACAAGAATCTTATATTTTAAGTTGTTAAAAGATCAATCAAGAAGAGAAAAGATGGACCTTGGTAACAAATGACAGCATAGGATCCACAACTTGCTTAGTGACTGCCATAATAAACTCCTCGCAAGTTGCTTTTAAACTTTTCTCCAGCTCCTGAACATAAATGAACATATAACATGTGTTATACTATTGGTGGCAAAGTAGATTTCCCAGTATCAATCACTAAAAGGGAAAGAAAAGAGGGGAGGGGCAGTGGAGTTTGCAGGACAAAACATAAATAGTTTGCCAATACTTATTAGTTCAGGGACAAAAGATAATTTCATTTGTTCATTTTAGTAACCTTTCACAAACTATTTCATTTCTTGCCTCCTAATCCCTGAACATTGATGTGTTTGATTGAAGATTATTTTCAACAACATGCACTTTGGTGCATTCCACTTCAACTCATTGAGGACTGTAAGTAAATTTATCAACAGGTAAAATGCTAACCTTCTTGGCATCTACTTGACTTTCCAAAACACGGGGAGATAAGGTCCTTGCTAATGATGTTGATCTAGTCCAGTCAAATAATGAAGCCTGACCTCTAAGTATCCGTCGCAGATGCTCCTATCAAAGGAATTTTGAAACAAGCATGTAAAAGAAAGGTAAATACGAATGACCTGTTCAAGATCGAAAAAAGCTGAAGATTTAACCATCTAAACATCAAAGAAATCTTAAGTAGAATAATAGCTCTTATTCGTCTTCCCAGTACCTTCTAAAACTCAAAAGGAACTTCAGCTTAAAAATGCTAAAGAGCTGGAGAAGATTGTAAACATCAAGTAGTGCATCTAAGTTAAATAGTAATTTAGACTCGGAGAAACTTACCAGCACATGAGAGAAATCAAGTTCTTTGTATGTAACGGAAAATTCTATGTCAAATGGTGCTATCTGTAAGGCCAAAAACTCATCCTATTAACTAACAATTGAAAGACCAGAAGAAGAGACAATAAGAGAGGAACAAAACAGATAACCTGTTCCCTTAATATCAGAAGATGCTTTATAAGGAAGAGCTGTCCATCCATTGGTGTTGATCTCTTTGTAATTAGTTTGCTTGCTTTCTAGTTAAAATTGAAAGATTAAAAGAGGGGGAAATGAAAATGGTTAGAAATCCAACCAAGCTCATTGCATATTTGAGAACACATCAACATGGTAAAGAATGAATAAGCCTGTCAACTTCTTCATAGAGATTGAGTTAAAATTTTTAATCCAAGCTTATCCACGTATAGAATGCATCATTCTATGGCATGAACATGTTTATAATAGCAAATAACTTAAGGCCTAGAAAAGTAACTGTTACCCAGCTCACTCACTTGGATAGAGTCAGAACAAACTTCTAAAGCTTCCTGAGAAAAACAGCACAAATTAAGTTTTTTACAGAATATGCAAAAGGGAAAACTATATTAATTGATATAAGAAACTGAACAAGGGTGATTATTGAAAGACTCAAGGCACCTGCGCCAAGCCAGTAAAGACTTCTGATTCCAAACAACGATACAATTTTGAAAGAATAGATACAGTTTTCTCTAATGGTGGATACCAAGTTTTGAACATATCTGGATTTGCATCAGCCTGCAGGAAAAAAATATTAACACAGATAGAAGTGTTAATTTCATGTAATTACATTTCCCAAAGGGGAAAACATAAAGTTAAATTCAAGCAAACATGATCAATGTGATACTAATCTGGCCAATATCAATCTCCAGATATGTCAAAGCTGCAGACACTACATACTTCACTAAATGCTTACACTTACAAGTCTGCAAGTAGGTTTTGGATATGCATGTTTGCTAACCAACTAGAACAACCCACACTCAACACATGCAGGTCCAATACAACAGCAACAGGATGACGAATTTGTTCCCATTCAGCATGAGACACCCAATATACTAGTTTTCCCATTTCAAGTTACAACTTACAATATTATAGGAAAAGCACTCACTCCAGACATGTCACATGTACATATCACACATGCTTCTTTCATTCAAGGAATTGAAACAATGGGGCCAAAACTCCATGTATTATTGTTAGGGTGTTCGGTTATGTAACAACATAAATTAAACAGACACAAACATATAGTGAAACACTTAGGTCTGAGCAGAAAAGGAAGCAAATGAAGTAACACAAATTTAAGGAATCAAGTTAGGTTTTATGATTATAGTTACAAAGATCATAGACACAAGGGTCTAATTAGAATCAGTAACATTGACTTGCAGGAGAAATTAGCTTGCCAATTTGAAAATTTTCAAACAAATATGAATATTTAAGACACATAATCAATTATCTTTAAGCCGGGATAAAGTAAGAGTGATAGTGAACTTACAGAAGCAGTTTCTGTCTTGACATCTGCAGTATGCTGCAGCTTTGCAGGGTAATCGAAGTCTTCATCAAATGGTATATAATTTGCAATCTGTGTAAGAAAGAAGACAATGTGGCAACTAAAATCAACATATATGGAAGCAAGTTCAGTGTTGTGATGTGTGGCATTTTCCAAGTCATGCACACTCCAAGTGAAAAGCACAAGATAATCACTCCCAAAATTGTAAGCATGGAATGCAACTCTTAACAAATTTCTCCTTCAATCTAAAATGATGGGCAACTAAAGCAATTTGTGCTTTCAACAACTCAGAGGGAAGTCACTGGCAATCACTTGATTTTCAGTACGAATCTACCAGATGGGAAAACCAAGAGTTCATTTCCAATCAACTACCACAAACATCAAGGAGCAGAAAGACTACTATGCTCAATAAGGTAAAGAGTTGGTAGCTTCCATCGATTTATGAGATGCAAACAAAGAGATATAGATACGTAAGCAATAAACAGACCTCATCACGGATATGAGTTCGAGCACGAAAGGTCAAGCGTTCATGAATATCTGCCAAAATTCTTTCTAATGTAGGACGTAATCCGGCCAATGACTCACTCCTTCGGCTAAGCTGTTCTCCCAAGACTTCAACTTTGAGGATATCAACCAGCTCACAAAGAAAATCAACATTTGTTTCATGAATGAGTCTTGGACGCAATGTATCATATAAGTATGTAGACCTACAATCAAATACGACTTAGTAACACATGCAAAATATTTATTCTTAAGTCAAACTCTGAAATATTATTTTGATTAATTTCCATAAAGCATCATAAAGCCGTGTAGTAAGGAAACAAAATGAAAATAGAACAAAGGAAAGAAAGCTCTACAATTTAGCAACAAGGAACTTACAGAGGATCTATTAATGGTGCCAAACTTGAAACGTCCCCTGAAGAAGAAGGGAAAAAATGATCAAAGAGTTGATGCTCAAGTTGACAGACCTGCAGTCATGGCAACATGTAGGCCCCAGTTAATAAAGAAAGTATTTGTCTCTTCAATTTACCAACACCAGTGTAAGTAAAAACTTAAAGATTCAGGCTAGATTTTACTGTCTCTAATGCCACCAAACATATAAAACATGAAGAGAGTGCATGACTCAAGTAGTAAGTTTTGCTTCAGTTGATCAGAAGTTCCAAGAACCATAATCGTATTCAGGTACTAACTTAAGGACAGTTTAGTTTACCATACCTGCATTAGGTAAGCACATCCTGATCTAGTCAACGAAGGCAAACCCTCTTTCTTGGCAAATTCAGATATTCGCTGATGCGCTATGCCTTTTATCTGAAAAAGCATATATTCACAGATACATTAAGAATTTATTTGAATGCTACAGTAAGTGGTGTACAAAAGTGGCAGTAACATAAAATTCACTCACCAAAGAAAGGCGCTGTTCACAGTACAATTTATGGCATTCTGCAAGAATATGAAAATATTCTTTCCTTGATGCTCTGCTTTCAATTTCTTCTAATACTGGCTTAAGCTGCAAATGCTTAAAATTGTTAATGATATCGGCTGAAAGAGAGTCATATTTCTTCACATATGAGAGCTTTCAGACCAGAAAAGGAAATCATTACCTCACTAGCAGCTGCCTTGAATCGGATATAAATTACAGATGCCTCAACACCCTCAGAAAGAGATGCTTTGTTGCCACCACTGCTCTGAATTGCTGCCTGAACCTGATGAAAGAAGAACAAGCATTTTGGGAGGCATTAATCCATCCATAAAAGCATACTTATGCACGTAAATTTGACCTAGAGGTGGATAATTTACCTGAGAAGAAGCCCTTTTGAGAACAGAAAGTACATGGGAGCGGATCATACCCAGGGCTCGAGACTGTAAAAGTAGGTTTCTATATATTTTACTAAAAGAAAAAAGTCTATTTATACGCATGCATTTCGTCCACTTAGCAAAACAATCCGTAGATTGTCAACATAACTCCTTACCTGGAGTTGACGGAATTTTAGCAAATAAACACTTGATTCAGCATATTGTGGATTATTTTCAACATACCTACAATGATGAAAAATTCAATATGATAAGAAACTTTTATTACATTTGCTCATCAGGGGACAATTATTAAACAATTGTTGACTAGCTTGCAAAGTTGAACTAAGTTCAAATGTAACTTACGATATGCACTCGTCAAGCCGTTTAAGAAGTGGGAGAAAGTTTGCATTCCCAACATTCATGTTTTGAAAATAAAAGTTAGAAGTAACCTGCACACAAGAGGTTAAATTACAAAACCATGAATTTCGGACTTATTGGACTGACAACAATTCAACATGACCCTATATATATTAATATAAATCCTAAAGGATAAAAGGCCATAAACTAAGACAAAAGCAATATATAAATTCAAAGTAAACCGATCTCTAGTTAAGATAGCATTCAAACCTTACATTCTCCAACTCATCAAAATACTTGAGCTTACTGCGAAGTGCTTCAGCAAACTCGATCAGCTTTTGCTTCTCCATTACCTGCAATAAAGAACAAGCTAGTGATGCAATCAATCGACTAACTTAAACCAAAATTTTCCATCCCACAGAGAAGTGGATTACAGCTATCAAACATAAAGCCCAAAGTGAAAAGCTAGAAACAAAAAGATGGAACCAAATTCCTAACCATACAAAAAAAAATCATACCAATCGATCACATGCATCATGAAGAGTTTTAGTTTTTGTTTCTACCGCTTGGTGTTGCAGCTGTAGTTCATTAAAAAGATCTAGGGTCTCATCCACCTGCACAGAAGTATACTTCTAGCTTAGAAATCATAAGGAAAAGATAGATCTAACTTAATAAATAGCCAGCAAAGCAAATGATAGAATACACAGAGATATAAAACAGGTCATGAACGTACCTGTCGAAGTATATCATCACAAATCTGTATGCGGTCTGTCAGAGTATTAACATAGTGCTGATATTTCTCCTCAGTCTAAGAGAACCAATTTAGATAAAATAAACAAATATTCAACAACATTGTCCAACGAACATATATGTTGCAACAAGATATAACTACTAACCTCAGACCTCATGACCGATTCAAGATCTGTGAACCATTTATAGAACTGTACAGAATAGGAAAAAGAAGCAAATGCTTTAGATCAGAATTAATCAATTTCATAACCCTAGTAGAATTAGAACATTAGAAAAACAAACTAATGTAACCATCTACGTAAGATTAGATTCCAACTCAAACAAGACACATAATAAATCTGACTTACCTGATTTGTATTAACCAAAATTGCCTCAATAGCTTCAGAATCTCCAAAATTGTTATCCTTTGTAGAAACAGACAAGCCAGCATCTTGCCCAGAGGTTCGCTCTTGAGCCTACAAGAGCACGTTCCAAACGTCTTTCACCAAAATATCCAAAATGCAATTAAAAAAAGTAACCAACAAGCAACAAAATTACTCACCAAATTTGCCGGAAACGGCCTTTCCGCAACTGCATGAGATAGCATCAGTATTGCTCCTTGCTGCTGCTCCGTCAGAGGCGCATTCTACACACAAACCCAAAATAAAGAAATCAAATTAAGCAAAAAAAAAAAATCTAAAATAGCGCATTCGGTTCCACAACACAGATCCGAACTTCAAACTAAAAATTTTTTAACTCTTCCGAATTATTAATAATATAATGACATTTTACTCCAAAAAAAATAATGTGATAACATTTCGGTTACAATTACCGCTCCGTTTAGGAGATCGGATCTTATAATTGCTACATTTAAAGATAATGAAATCAAACTCAGGAGAAATGAGTTGAAAGTTTTTTAAGTTCATTGAGATCCAATTAAAGCAGATCTAAATTAGGAGAGGTTCAACTCGGAAAGTTGAAGGCAAACGATTACGAGTTGGAAGAGTAAGTACAGAAGAAAGAGAACCTGTTCCCAAGTAGAAGCGAAGTTGTAGCCTTTGGAAATGGCTCCAGATTTGGGGAGGTTTGGAGGTGTTGCTGCTGAATTTGTTGCCATTCTTTTTTTCTTTTTTGGGTTCTGTTTTGTTTCGGGGAGTCTGGTTGTGATGGACCAGACGGACCTTTAGCTATTTGCTCATTAGACGACGCTACTAATTGAATCCAACGCCATTTTAAACCCGGTTGTGGTTTGACGTGGTGAAGCTGATGACCTTTCAAGACGTACTGTTTTCAGTTCAACGACGTCGTATTCCATTTTCTATTTTTTTTTTCACGTCTTAATTAATCTCTTACACCAATAAGGGAAAAAAGGAACTAAATAGTATGCAATTAAAAATCAAATTAGTTAATTCAATTGATTTAACCATTTTAATTTTTAAAAACATTAATTAATAATAACTAAGAAAATTTCATAAATAAAATAAATTTTCAAGAAGTCTATATTTACAAAAATCAAAGATGAAAAATACCCCCAATTTATTGTTAAAAAAGTAAAATAAAAATTAAGAAAATTATATTTACAAAAATATGGTTTTATTGATTTTTAACTAATTTTTTACAAGTTTTGTGTTGTTACCTAAATGTCCAGTTCAATCTTAAACCTTAAAAATTTTGTTTTTTAAGGTTGATATACACTTCACTTCAGTTTCCTGTTTTATTTTTTATAGGAGTAATAACATGTTCCATATACAGACGAAATGAGCAGCAAGACTTTGTAACGGATGCTTCCAATTTTTGGCAAGCTTCATTGCAAAGAAAGAAAATAGCAGAGTTTTGTGATTTGCTCATTAGCTGAAGCAGGTGGCTACAAAATAACAAATTGATTGATCAATTAAAGGAAGCTTTGCGGCTACTTGTTTGGAAAACATTGAGCTGAAACAGCTCAGTCTTTAACATCAGCTACACCTCCTGGAGAAATCTGAAATCGAGCTTCAGCCTCGGCCAAGCAAGGTGAGCTTATTATTTTACAAATACGTTCCTCTCCTCTTCCCTTCCGAACAGCCAGTCTATTGTCAATGACAAGCTTATAGTTAGTAGAAGCTTTCGAAGAAGAGTAGTTGGGAGAAAAGGGAAAAACTAGGCCTTCCAGTTTCAATAACAAACCTTGTTGTGGAAGCATGAGCCATGATGTTACCGCCAATAGGCTTAATTTGAGGACCGGCAAAGATTGCTGAACCATCCACTTGAGCAACTACTTGGTTCGTAATTACAACGGCCACGCCAAACTACAGTCACACAAAATGCACATAAAAACATGATAAATACAAGTGAAAATACAACTGTAAGAGACTCATAAGCAAGAAAGCAATTCATTGCTTAATGCAACTAAAGATGTAAAAAAGCCTCCAACCTCATCTGCCAATTTCTGAAGGCTCCTGAGGAACTTCGCAAGATGCATTTGTCGGGCAGAGAGTTCACCCCTCCCAGTAAAATCTGTTCTATAGAGGGCAGTAGCACTATCAACTATCATAAGCGCAAACCTATAAAAGAAATCCATCAAATGATCAACCATGTTACCCAACTATATTAGAGATAATTCCTCTTGATAGGGTCAAGCAAAGGAACTTTTTTTTATCAATACCTTGTTTCCACCATCATTGAAGCTGCTTCAAGTAAAAGCCTAGACTGATGGTCAGTGTTATATGCTCTAGCATAGGCCACATTCTCCAATACATCAGCACCATTCAGTCCAAACCTGCAACATTCAACAACAGAGTTAACCATCAATGCTGTCACATAGCATGGCAGTACAGTCCTTATCATAGTAGCCACGAATCACCTCTCCGCTATCTGTAATAGTCTTTGTGGTCTGAATGTCCCTTCAGCATCAATGTACATTGCTTTTCCCTCACCACCTCCTTGATCTAATGGAAGCTGAAATATCATAGAAATTTAGAAGCAGGCCAAATGCACTTACTGTTATGTTAGGCAGAAAAAGTATGTGCAACATATACATGAGTTGCAAGAAAACTCAGTGAATGAAGAGAAGAGGTCTTACTTGGCATGTTACACATAATGTGTGACAAAGCTGTGTCTTTCCAGAACGGAACTCACCATATATCTCGGTAATGGACCCAGTCTCGATTCCACCTGTTCTATAGAAAACCAAGTGAGTGTGTAATGATACATACAATTAATTTACAGTTCATATAGTGAATTTTAACTGAGTGTTAAAGAGTCAAAGTCAAAATACATGAGAGCGTATGCACCTTCCAAAATTTTATCAAGTTCACTTGACCCAGATGTTATCTGAATTATCTCCAACCTTTGAGCATGGAGCTGGCTAGCACTGGTGAAGCCCAAGGGAACCAATTTGGAAGCTGTCAAGCACCAAAGAAGACTTAAAAACTTTTTTTAATTTCAAATCACTTTACAAGATTATAGTGAACAACATAATTATGGAAACAGCAGCATACCGGCTTCCATAATCTTGTCAACTTTAGCTTCACTGATTCCTTTGATCTGAAGAAGATCTTTCCTTGGGGTATAAGCAACAGATTCAACCGTACAAAGACCAGCATCCTTGAGCTTCTTTACGTCCAGAGCTGCAATGCCCGATGCCTTCAATTGAATAAAAATATATATATAAGAACAAAATCCAAAAGTATAACTTAAGCCCGATATACTAGAGAATTTATATTTTCAATGGCTTACAGTATAACAAAAAAGCAGTTAATACAATCTCCATCTACTATGGTCCAAACTTGACAAGAAACCCTAACCCTAACAGAAAATTCCCCACCTAATCAGCAATCGAGAAAATATAACCCATCTACTACGATCTCATCTAATTAGGTAAAATGGAAAGAAAAAAAAAACGAAATTGGAAAGAACCCATGGTGGAAATATAACCCATTTTCGTTTTTGGAATCCTAGAAAAAGAATTCACTATGATTTCTTCTCAAAAATTGGACCAATCAAGAAAAGGAACATCATTTCGGGAACTTAGAAAAAAACCCACATAGAAAAGCGTCTTACTTTTGAATACAATGGAACAAAAAGCGAAATATAGTAGATTGTTCTTATTTGACCTGAAGCTGCTCAACAGGGAAGGGACCGTGCTGCATTTCGTCAAGCTCCTCTTGTTCCTGTTGTTGTTGAGCCATCTTTGGGTTTCTCTGCTGCTCCATTTTGTCGCCGAGTATACCAGGTACCAAAGCCCAGATAAAAGGAGAGGGTTCAACACTGAACAGGAGAAAGGAAATGGAAGGGAGAGAGAAGTGAGGAGGGAAAGGAAATATTTTGAAAGGAGATGAAAGGAGATGAAAGGAGCGCCAAAAGATCACATTGGAGGCTTGTCTGGCAAGTTTGTAGCTTGTGGGGTGCAATTGAATGTGGCTAATGGCCCAAAAAGAAGTCTTCAATTTGATTTGGATATGCTTCCCTGAAGGAAATGAAGAAGCCCACCAAGAAGCAATAGCACAAGTGTTTAAAGCAGTCCATTTCTTGTTTCAGAAGTGCCTTGAGAAGGTATAGGATTCCTTTGGATTAGAGTTTACCCATGGTAAAATGGAATTTTGGGTGAATATTCCTTTTCGCATTGTTTGGAAGACTTGAGGTGCGATGCAATTGAAAACTCTCACCACGATGTTGCTCTCAATTTTCACTAGAGCCAAATGTGTCATAAAGAAAAAGCTGAGGTCATTTTCTTTATTACTCTTGTTCTCTTTTTTCTATTTTTTTGGGTTTTATAGAAAGCAAAATATTATTAGATATTATTATTTAATTTTTATATAACAATTTAATAAATATATAAATTTATTGTCATAAATATAAAATTTTATTTATTATTTAATATAAAATAATTTAAATATATTTTATTATTTATTATTAATGTAATTTAAAATATTTAAATTTTATTACATATGATTTTAATAGTTTAATTATCATTTTATAAAAAAATAAAATTTTATTTTATGTTATATTATATTATTTATTGTTAATATAAATTTAATTATTTATTTTATTATAAATACATTGTAAACTAATGTCTATAATGGTCATTTTTTATTCTCAACTCACCGCTATAGCTGCGTTTGAATCCAAACACACATCCACCGCTATTTCTAATCCCACTGCTATAGTATCCAATCTCACCACTACAGTAACTAATCTCATTACCACCACAGTTTTTAACCTCACCGGAGGTAAACACGCTGCCCATCCGAACTAAGCCATATGTTTATGAATGGTGCGTTTGCCAGATTCCATTGGTTTTGCTGATAGAGTCGAATTTTATATTTGGTAGTATAAATTATAATTACACAGTTATGTATTTTATATTTCAAGAATATTAATTACTATGAAAAATTATTAGTTTGATAAGAATAATTTCTAAACAAGTAACAAAAATTAAAATCAAATGACCATATGTATTATGTTAGTCTAAAAAAATAGTTGGTAATTCGATTACTAATAAAAATAACAAAAAATAAATAAATATCATATGCAATTTTATCTAATTGTTAGAATGCATATTTATTGGATCATTTCCTAGTTAATATTTAACATATGCTCCTCATCGTCATTTGATGATCCTTAGTTGAGTTCATCATCATCTAAATTTGAATTTACATCATTATGATTATTTAGATTTCTTTATTCCATGTAGTCTTTGAAGTATAGATTATCTCAATTCCACTTATAATTGAAACTGAGAAATATGCAACATGCTTCTACGATCCAAACTTATTTTTGTATGTTGTTAATATGAGAAATACTTTTTTAGAACAAAAAATGTTTTCTCAATCATATTTTGAAGCCTTAAATGTTTTAAATTAAAAAGTTCGCAAGATATTTATGGTGTTTATGTCTAGCACCATTCTTTCAAATGGTATCATACACCACGATATGGTACAAGAAAATATTTACCTTATAATATTTGGGTTCATAGTCCAAATAATTTATAACTTTAATCATAAAAAAATTACATAAATTTAATTTTGAGAAATACGTATGCTAGGTTATATTAATTTTTATAATATGTAAATTAAGTAAAAATAATATAAAAATTATAATATATAACATTTATAAATAGGTCCACCACTTCTTATAAATAATATAATGTTTTTCCATAATTTTAGTAAGTTATAATTTAAAAAATTATAATATGGAGGTATAAATAAGTTATGTAGATGCTTCTTGTCCATAATTTTTTTATAAATAAATATATGATACTATAACACTTTTATAACATGTAATTTATTTTTTATGATAATTTTTTTACCATGATTTTAGAAAAAAAATTAGGATTTAAATAATGCAATTTTTTTGTTATAACTTTATAAAATACAAAAAAATTATATTATAATTTTATAGGTTATAATATAAGAAAATTTTTATCATAATCATTCCAAATACTCGTATGTGTCCATGCTTATAATATAATTTTTATAACTTAAATAAAAATAATTTTTAAAACTAGATTTGAGTATAAATACTCTAATTCTCACCCTCCCCTAATAATTGGAAATTATAATTGGGATACTCCAATTACACCCAATTCAGTTACACCTATCAATTACAATAGTTACCCAAATATATCATCTTTGTGTAGTTACAAGCAATTACACTCAAATTTAATTATTAGATAACTTTCTAAACACTAAAATATAATTTATGTGTGGTTAAAATCAAATTAATTTAGTAAATTGATCGGTCATTGAAATTAATTCAATCAAGATCAATTAAAAATTTAATTATCAATTAATTCAGTTCAAAAGTAATTAATTAATCAATTCACCGAAATTAATACAATAAATATTATATGGCGCGCGCGCTCACACACACACATATATATATATTATGTGTGGTTAAAATCAAATTAATTTAGTAAATCGATCGGTCATTAAAATTAATTCAATCGAGATCAATTAAAAATTTAATTATCAATTAATTCAGTTCAAAAGTAATTAATTAATCGATTCACCAAAATTAATACAATAAATATTATATGGCGCGCACACATATATATATAAGTCAAATATATATTAATCCAATGAATGTGATGTAATTTTCTAAAGGAAAAAATATTATCAATTTAATTAAAATTAAATAATTTATTATGTTATTTCAAAGTATATATTATTTTCTTAATGGTTTTTAATTTAGTATTCTCATTGTGTTACTTGGTTTTTTTCTTTTTTCATGTTTTAAACTAAAAAAATCGTTATAATTATTGTCATGTTTTAAACTTAGAATATGTTACAAATTTCGATTAATTCAAAAATCAACCGAATTAATGAAAGTTAAATGTTCAATTAACGGTTAATTTAAATATTGTACGGGTTTTAATAATAATCTAAGTTCATATGTTAAGAGTTTTAAATTTTAATTATTAATAATTTAATTTAGTTATTTACTAAATTAACAATTTAAATACCCTTAAATATTATACTCATAAAATTAAAAAATTTTGTATTTTAAAAACATGGCATAATGATTTATTTAGCCATCCAATTTTATAAAAAAAATTATTTTAGCTCTCTATTTAATCTTTCATCATTTTTTAGCTTTTAAACTCGTGTTTTTGTCAAATTACCTAAAAATAGATGAAAAAATTAATACATTTTAACTTTATTGATGTGACATACATGTGGACTGCCACGTGGATAACATATAAACATTGAATTATTTTTTAAAAAATTAAAAATTCAAAAAAAATTATAAATTTTTTTTAAAAATTAAAAATTATTAACAAGTATAAGAATTGTAAAAAAATATTTTTTAATTTTTAAAAATTTTAAAAATTAATTAAATATTAATATATCATCAATGTGACAATCTATATATATGTCACATCAATAAAAGTTAAGAAACGTTAATTTTTCTAAGCATTTTGGGGTGATTTTACCAAAAAAAATACAAGTTTAATAGCTAAAAGAAGCAAAAAAAATACTTAAACTCACGTTCTCTTACACTGATAACAATGTCAATATCTATCGAGTTAAAAGTCAATCAACAAAGAAAATAATTGTTAATAAAGAAGTTTTTAGAGATTAATATGTCTGAGTACCGCCAAACGTGAATAAATTTATCATAAATTGAGTAGCATGTCTATCTAAGTTTAGCTTAAACAAAAATTTTCATGCCTCAAATCAATTTGATTTGATTTAAATAAGAAAAAATATATTTAAATTTAATTATTTTTAAATACTTTAAATAATAAAATGGGCTGCCAAGTAGCACCAAAACGGAGTTGTGCTTGAAATTATTTTGAAACTAGCTACTGTGGATGGACAACTCTAAATCTTTGTTTTTATAATTTGTTCTGGATTTAAAATGGTTACTAAAAAGTTTATATAAAAATGTAAAAAAAGATAAAAACACTCATAATAATTGTTACTTTGTAAAAAAATAAAAAAAATAATTTTTTTTATTTCTTAACTAAATTTACCATGAGTGACACTAATTTAGGACAAAATTCTTATTGTTTTTGGAAATTGTTATGAAAAAAGTACTGTAAAAAAATACATTTGAGAAGTAAAATATGCATTTAAATGATGTTTAAATTAGTTAATATTATGATAATTTAGTAAGAATATAAAATGTAAGTTATTATAACTTGTATGAAAAATAAATTGTAAATATTTATAAGCAATTAATGATAATTATTTGTAAATTATAATTTAAATATATAACATATATTCTAAATATTATTAAAATATAACCATTATAAATGTTATATATTTGAAATAAATTTTAATAAAAAATATTATATACCTAATATAAATATTACATAAAATATAATAAGGATTAAAATACTAAGTTCAAAAGCAAGCAATGAGAAAGAAAGCCTAATGATAAAGGCTAATCTAGTACGTGTAGATTTTTAAATTCAAATGACCATCAAATGAGTTTTTTTTTTATAATTATTTTTAAAATTTTTTAAAAGGTTTTGTTAACATCTCAATTTTATTATTATTCTAGTTACCATTTCTTTTCTTCCTTTTTTTTTAGAATTTTAGTCATCATTTCTTAAATTTTTATAAACTTTTATAATATATTCATTTAATCTTAATATAAAAAAAATATATGTAATACTTCAGAATAAGCTGCATCGTATACTATAATTTTAAACAAAATGGAGTTGAAAAGGAGGATAAAAAGGTAGATAGAAAGAATGCATTCATAAAAAAGTATGCAGGAAAAAAACTCACTACAAGTTTCTGCTTACAACGAAATAATTAACAGATAATAATACAACTGTGGCAGCAATTACAAATTACAATTGGAAGGAATACAAAATTTAAAAAAGAAAAGATGAATGGGCATTGAACCTACATATTGCAAGAGCTTTGTTGTCTAATATATATTTGAATACAACTATATGAAAAGAACTAAAAAATGAATATACCCATGTCCGAAAGGATTTACATTTTCATTCAACACGCACAAGTACCGCCTTGTGTATTTTCTTCACAAACATCTGTCTGTGATCCACTAGGAACAACTGTTGGAGATGGCCACTGGTCGGGCACCATAAGAAAATAAGCTGTCATAGCTTTTCTGAATCGTTTCTTGTACTGTTGGGGCGATATCACAGTAGGAGATTCGTTTTTAGGCCCGCCAAGTATGCCTGTGGTTTTCACCCAAGTTTCAAGGTGCTTGTCCCATGTGTATTGTCTCATGAAATCGATTATTCCAAGAACCAGCTCATGTTTTTCCTCATCCACACCAACCAGTAATGAGTAATCCATTACATCGATTAACTGTGCCAAAAGTGCATATGTAATTATTAGAAAAATATAAGCATTCAGCTCTGACTAATTTATCAGAAAACATTACTCTGACCATTGGATCAGTTCAATTAGCTCATATGCATGCCATAGCAGAAAAATCAGAGCAAACATCACCACTCAATTGTATAGTAAAATATAATGCTAGTAAGAAGAACCGAATCCTATATTAACTGCTATTGTTTCTCTCAGGTCAGCATGATAACTACCAAAATTTATGCCGCACCACTATAACTTATTTCATTCACAGCGGATTATGAAAATAAAAAGGAAAATCTTTAAATCTTCAAAATAGTGAGTGTAGCACAGTAAGATCAAAATGAGTAAGTTAGATTGAAACTTACAGCAAGAAAGGAAGTGTCATTCCAGACAGCTCTTTCCAACAAACGTTTTGCCTTGCTTCCAACAAAAATTGGAGACGTTGGCATTGCTTCGATCAAATTCTGGTCCAAAAGGACTTTGTTGCTACCACTTGTATCAGGGTTATACCTAGATCGAGAGGATCCTTTAAGGTCATAAAGCCTTGCAATATTACGCCTGAAGAGAAGATTTTCCATCACCAAAACGTCCATTTTTGACTCCTTCCCACCTTTAAGGTGCTTCGATGAAACCTTCAAGACAATGACACCAGAAAAAAAGTTAAACCAAAAATCATAGTAAATTTATCTCAAAAAAGAAAAACCTAATATTTATATTTAGAACTTGTATTCAGTAAAAGTACAGGAACATCAAAAATCTTCCCAGAGAAATGCAGTTAAGCACTTCAATTCTCAGGCTTTATAACATCAGAATATCAAGTGTTAACACACCATGTTTGGACACAAATCTAAACCAAAGTTGAAGTTCATGTTTAAATCAGTAAGGAGATGCACACAAACAAATATCCCTAAGAGTCTTTTGAAAAAAAGAATTGGAAAGCATAGTTACAGGAAAAGCAATAGATAACAAATGCATTGGGCTACTAAAACAATTTCTTTTCCTGGAATTATTAACCAAAACTTCAGTCATGAACTCCAAATACTCTTCATACAGGTTAGCAATCTAAGCTAAATAACTACATAGGTAATATTAATAAATAATACCTGATATATACCCAAAATCTTTGCCAGGCAAGTTGGGCTTCTTGTACTGATTGAATCAGATAAATACTCGAAATAAGCTGGTCCAAACTTGATGAACGATTCTAGTTCCGTCTTTGTAACTTGTTTGATTATAAACCGATCATCTAAAGTTTTTGCAAAGAAGACATTGCTCTTCCCACCTTGAGCACCCCACTTCTTACAACGACTGAGAGAGTGTACAAAATCCAGCTCTGAAAGGCAGCAAGTCCTCCTCAAGCTCTCAAAACGCTTTGCATAATAACAAGTTACAGAATACTTCACCTTCCCAAGGGGGCCATCATCTGTAAAAGAAACTCTGGCATGCAAATCCTGTGTGTATGAGACAGGGTCGGAAACCAGGGAGCTAAATGACCCAGACAAAGACAAGATACTATCATCACCAGATCCAAAACTTCTGTATGCATCAGATGATAAGTCGTTAAAAGAATTAAGTGAGAGTGAATTCACTGAATCAAAAAATGATGATGAAACTGCAGAATCTGAAGCATCTTTTGGTTTCTCCAACTCAGACATCTGTGAGTGATAATCTGATGAGACAAGTGCATATGATATAATACTAGTTGGCTCATCATCATAAACAGGCACTACTGTGTCATTAACACCAATAGGAAGCAGCAGCCTGGCACCACTTTGCCTTTCCAACTCCGTCAATGATGAGACATAGACTGGATTGTACTCACCAATACTGAGTTTTAGAGCATTGAAAAAAGATTTCTTGTTAAATGAGTTGTGGACATTTGGAAACGGCATGCTTGCCTGGCTCATAGACTTCTCCTTATTTTCAAGTCCCTTAGTAGGCAAAGCAGACTGAGGAGAATGAGCCACTTCCACTTCATTAGAATCACTAGCACAACTTCCCAGATCTGAATTTACTGCAGCTGACACATCTGTAATGACTGAATCAGGAACAGAGTGACCATTCTCCTTAGGAACAACACTAGCTGGATGACTTTTGCCAGTCCATGCTGCCTCAAGGGTGTCAGATAAATTAGCCATAACAGGAAATTCCCCTTCCAGCAGGACAACTTTTGCATATTCTAGAGAATTGGTTGCACTAGAAGAAAGAGAAGGTTCAGCCTCCTTCTTTTCATGGAAGTCCTGGTCCATACCCCTTTCTTTGTGATCTCCACCTGGCTTGCTGATTTCATCAGCATTGCCTCCATGATTTATGTCTATATCAGGCTTGGTCTCAACTACAGCAGAGCTAAAACTGCTAAAGGCTTTACTTGGTTTGGGAGTGACATTCATCTCAACAAACTTCTCCACAGAACTTACAGGCTTCAGTCCAAGTTTTGGGATGGAACTGATTTCCTGGACATTATTGTTAACCGAACTATGTACATGTATCAGCCTTTGGTCCCAAACATAAGAAAGAAAGAGTATCTGCCTCCGCAACTTATTGATTTCAAGAATGTCAGTAACAGGTTGGCCAACTTTCACCTCCTTACAAATCACTTCCTGCAAAGATTCCCAAGGAAACAGATAAGAAACCAGACAGCATGTTGAGATGCTTTTACGCAAAAGAGAAAAACAAATTAACAATCAGACAGCAAGTGTCGCTCATAAGTGACAGGGGCAGGGTGAAGATGAATCTCAAATCAACTACCTGAAACTCTTTCCTATCTTTTTGCAGCATTGCTTCCAGTTCTTCGATACAGATTCTTCTTTCAGGTGCCTTTATGCCACTATTTTGGGACTCTGAAGCTAATAATTTCTCTGAAATCCTTTGAAGTGCATTGTACACTTCATTAAATAGGAATTCTGCCCTGTTACTCACCTGCAAAACCATAATAATCATCTTTTATGTGTTATTTGATTCAAGAATAGCTTTATGAAGAGGAACAAGTATTACCGATATTCAAACCTCATTTGCTTCGGCTTGCATCCACTCTTGATTTTCATAATTAAATTCCAGTTTGGAAGGTGGAAGATAAATAGAATGAACATCAATTGAAGCATATCGGAAACAAGCAACCATTCTCCCGAAACTACAAATGGTAAAACAGTATAATAAGAGAGGATGCCATGGGCAAGTAATATTTTTTTGATAATTTCTAGTGTTCTGTTTCTTACAATCCATACCATTCATTAACCCTACCCTTCCCATCCCTCCATGACAAATAAACCTAATTAGCCAGAAGGGAGTAACTTGATTGAAGTCAAGCCTAGGGCTTCAAGAGAATTAGGCACTTTCCTTGGGGCAACAACCAATTGGCAAGTTCAGGTGGTCCCTAAATAAGGAGACCTCATACATATGTACACACAGATATATGCCCATATTCTCAACTACATAATGATCTCATTTTCCTGATAATTCTTCTAGGCCAGTAAACTATACTGGGTAAGAATAGAAACAAGAAGACTGAAGAACTAATAAGGAGACATGATGTAGCCAGGTTACCTGGACGAATCCACTGATGAATTTCAGAAGCCAACTTAAACCAACTATATATGTCCCAAATTCCCAAACAGAGCAGACTCGCTCAATTCAAAAGCCAAATGGATTTTTTTTTTTTTTAAATAAGTCCAACAAATTTTCATTTTTGCAAAAATAACGTACATCACTACTGTGCCAGTGCACATGCACTTGCATAGATAAGCACTTGTGGAGTTGTGTGACTTGTTTTGCTCAAGGACTAGGTTTTTCTACAGTTAGTAAAAATCAAGAACACGAAGATCAAATGAATCAGCAGACAGCAGCAGTCTTCCTCTTTGGTTAAAAATGTAGCCCTTGCTTTTTGACACAGGCTTCATAAATACAGGCTAATCCAGATAATAACAAAGCAAGTTAAGTCAGTCTCATAAGATAAATAAGTTACCCAAAATCACCAAAATGACATATGACTAACATTTGATCAATGGTTCACAGAGAAAGCAAATTGATTGCTTATAGACTAGGCAAATCACATAAACAGAATGAAAAAGACCAACCTTCCAGAAGTGCCATCTTCACAAATGATCACTCCATTCAAACCAGTAATCTTAATTCTTTAGTATACATAATACTTGATATTTATTAAGTAAAAACTTACCCATAGAATTGAAGGCAATCCCTGTGAAGGGAATGACCACAGCTTGCAACTCTGCTAGCAGCTGCATGGTTCGAAAAGCTAAGCTCCAAAAATTTCCCAAAGGATAAACCCCAAGCAGCATCAGACATTACAACTCTTCGAGTGGCTGGGGGGAATCCCTTGATTCGAGGGCATTGCAAGCATCTATGCCACATCCAAATCTTGCCTTCCCGCTCTCCTGGTAAGGGAAGATCTTGTAGTTTCTTGACAGATATCGTCAGGCTACCTTGCCTATGAGTATAACAATGAACATGTGCCTCGGATGGCATCTCACACGAGCGACAATGGGTGTTCTGATGAGAAGAATCTTAAGTTGTAGAAATTAGAAGCAAAGAAGAAGGTATCTTTGCTAAATGAAATAACAATTACCTGATCAAACAGATTATCTCGTAAAAACCGCCCCAAAGGCTTATCAAAACTACCATAGTATTTGATTCGCAAGAGATGGGACCGCTCACACACAGTTCCCTTCCACACACAACGTGTTGATAACGATACCAAAATGCTCTGGTGGTCTGAAGGTGATGGAGGAAACTCTTCCTTTGAGGATGCCACCTCCTCATTGCTGTTAATAGTCTCTCGATTTGAGGAGGCCAACCCTGTGCCACCTACATGATTTGCAGACAACATATTGCTGTCAGCATGATTATTGGCACCACCCTGCTCTGGGGCCTTTGATAGGAATTGGTCACCCATTAAAGCTTCTCCAGTGCTAGCTGGTGTCTCAACAGATTCTTTAGGATCCACTCCATCGACCTTGCTAAATGCATGATTTAGGGAGGGAACATCGTTATAAGATATATACGCCCCTGAATCAGACAGTGAACCAATAATTTCGATCAACTCTGAGGGAGATCCCTTGGATGTAATTTAAGCATGAGTACCTTTTGACAAGCAAGATGAACTGACCCCAGTGCATTTGCCAGGTGGGTCAATGCTGTCAGATGATGATCTAACAGATATTGCTTTGTTGGATTTCTGCACTTCATCTATAGTTTGAGAAACAATGGGCTTCCCGGAGGATGAGATGGTAAAACCAGGTACGACAGAAATAGACCTGTCAATACTTGATGGTTTATCGGGTAAGGCAACAGTTAAAGGAGATTTTAATGGGAGCTCTGGAAGCGTAGCCCCTTCATCAGCTAGAAATGATGTCTCAACAGCCAAGTGATAAGCTGCAAAAACACCATATTGGACCACATGTTTCACCCTTTTCAACTCATCTCCACTGGCTCCTTTGAGTAAAATCTGAAACAAAGGAAGCATTGAACCCGACTTAGTGCCATCATTTTTATCAAGGAAATACATGTTACAGTGGTTAACTAGTGTATTTGTGGGAATTTACATGGCATGACATGACATGCCAGAGCTTTATGCAGGTGCACTATCCATCTTACCATCCTAACAGTTGGTAACAAAACAGATTGAAATATAGTTTCTGCTACACTATATTTGAAATGTAATCTAGAAATTATGCATGACAAAGAGCACCTCATCGAGCTGTTGCTCTCACGTGATGCTCTAATTAGCATAGATTAGGGGAGTTGTGAACAAGTTTTAGGAAGAAGAATGTTCTCTCTTATTACTTCTAATCTGAATACAGCCTTTTAAAGAATAGCAGGAAAAATAAAAAAGGAAATAATCTCTAGAAATTAGCCTATCCCTAAAAATTAGTAATTTGATTATGGCTAATAGTACAAGGAAATTCCTAGCACTAATGTAGAAAATCTGCTTAATTTAAGGAATTCCAACACTCCCCCTCAAGCTGGAGTGTAGATGTGAATCAAACCCAGCTTGCCCATAATTTCTTCGAACATTTTTCTTGAAATGCAACCCCTTACCAGGAGTCCTTTTAAGTATCTCAATATCCTGTAGGCAGCTTCCAAATGTTTCTCCCGTTGATATCTCCCCCTGTCTACTTCTTCTCCATCCTTATCAGTTCCTAATTTAAGGTTGGGTTCCATAGGAGTCTTGTCTATGTTCTTTGGAGTTTCTACAGAGTCAACATTAGAAACAAAGGCATTGTAGGATTTAGACAAGTTTCCATAGGATACAAACCGAGAAATGGGATCTTGAGTGCAGCTCCTAGTGCCCTTTCTTACTGCAATTGGAAGATGGATGGAAGATGAAGGAGGTGAAACTTCTACCTCAGGACAGTCCTCGGGTAAAGATGGCATAGGCACTGCTGTTTCGGTCTCAGGCAGCTGATGTCTCCGAGAGTATACACGAAGTCCCTGAGTTTTTCCTTGTTGTTTTTCAGAATGAGTGGGCTGTTTTTCTTCATTAGTATGATTAATCACCCTTGTTTCTTGTTGCTGAACAGTGGAGATAGGAAAAACAAGTTCCAAAACAGGAATAACAGTGGCTGTAGGATTTTCAGCAGGTTTTGTAGTTGTGGTAGGGCTGACAGGTTCCAAAACAGGAATAACAGTGGCTGTAGGATTTTCAGCAGGTTTTGTAGTGGTGGTAGGGCTGATAGAGTCTTGAGGTATAATGAGAAGATTGCTCAAGGTCTCATCTTCACTAAGTATCTCCCCCTGAAGATGAGAGGCTGAAAAATATGGCTCGTTTTCGAAGAAAGTAACATCAAGGGACACAAACATCCGGTGTAAGGTTGGAGAGTAGCACTTGTACCCTTTTTGTGCAGGTGAGTAACCAATAAAGACACAAGTGTGAGCTCTAGGATCAAGTTTAGATCGGTTAGGTTGATGGTTGTGGACAAATGCTTTGCAACCAAATGTTTTGGTTGGGAGACTAGGAACACGAAACAAGGGAAAATTTTTTTGAAAAGTATGTAAAGGTGTTTGAAAGTTTAATACCTTTGATGGGAGTCGGTTTATAAGATAACAAGCAATGAGGACAGCTTCTCCCCATAAATACTTTGGTACACCCATAGTAAACATAAGGGCACGAGCCACGGCTACAAGGTGTCTGTTTTTCCTCTCGGAAACCCCGTTTTGTTGAGGAGTGTCAGGACAAGAACTTTGATGTATGATTACTTGCTCAGAAAGATAAGGACTTAGGATAGAATTAAAGTACTCTCTCCCATTATCAGTTCTAAGGGTGTGAATATTTGAATTGAACTGAGTTCGAATCATTGAATGAAAATTTTTGAAGACTCTAGAGACTTCGGATTTTTCTTTAAGGAGATAGACCCAACAAACTCTAGTGTGGTCATCAATGAAAGTTATGAACCACCTAGCCCCTGTGATGTTTTTTACTTGACTGGCTCCCCATAGATCGCTGTGAATTAAAGAGAAAGGTTGAGATTGAACATAAGGTTTCAAAGGATAAGGGACACAAGTGTGTTTAGACAGTTGGCAAACTTCACAGTTCAATGAACTAATTTTCTTATTTAGAAATAGTAGAGGAAACAGTTTCTTCAAGTACATGAAATTTAGGTGTCCTAGTCTACGATGCCATAGCATGATAGAATCGTCTTTTGATGTAGATAAGGCCATCCATTCTTTTGAACTGTTTTTGTTCCAAACATATAAGCCATCATTAACTTTAGCAGTGCCAATCATCTTCCCTGATTCCTGTTCCTGAACCACACAACCGAAAGCAGAAAATTCAGCAAGTACTTTTTCATCCTTGGTAAGCTTGCTAATTGAGAGTAAATTACAGGAAAGATTTGGAACATGTAAAACTTTATCAAGGGAAAAATTTTCAGTAAGTCTCACTGTCCCCATTCCAGCCACCGGCGAGTAAGATCCATCAACTATGCGAATCCGAGAGTGATCATGACAAGGTAAATAGGTGTGAAACAAACTTAGATTACCTGTCATGTGGTCGGATGCACCCGAGTCTAGTATCCAGGAAGTTGTGATAGGTTCGTGTGTAGTATTTAAAGCAGTACCTTGAATAGCTAGTGACCCACTGGCTGTAGGAGTCCCGAGTAGTTTATGAAGAGCCTCAAGTTGAGTTTTGGTTAGCCTAACATTCTGAGCATCTTCTTTAGTAGTAGATATCATTGCTGCCTTGTTTTCTTTCTGTTTTTTTTCTTCAGGATAGCCATGGAGTTTGAAGCATTTCTCCTTGGTATGCCCAACTCGATTACAATGGCTACACCATGGCCTTTTTGAACCAGAATCAATTCCATCTTTGAACCTTTGAGATTGAGGGCCTCTTGAAATAAGAGCAGAGTTCTCGGAAGGATGATGACCAGCTACGGTCAATGGTTTTAATTCTCTTGCGTCTCCCAACATAATAAGACGCCGTTTCTCTTCCCTCCTTACTTCAGCAAATGCTTCTCCTATGGTTGGCAGTGTGGTTCTGCCTAGTATTCGTCCTTGGACCTCATCAAGATCACGATTTAGTCCTGCTAGGAACTCATAGAGACGTTCTTTGTTAAGATGATCCATGAACTTGGTGTGTTCCAAGCCCTCGCCCCAATCAACTTTATAATACATGTCTAACTCCTGCCATAAGATCTTTAGGTTGTTGTAATATTGAGTGACTTCCAAGTGTTCCTTGTCGAATATCTTTCAACTTTAATTTGATCTCGAATACTTGGGAAGTATTTCCAAGATCCGAGTAATTCTCCTTGATTGCATCCCACATTTCTTTGGCAGTTTTGAAAAAAAGATACATTCGGCTTATATGACCTTCCATCGAATTTATAAGCCAAGCCATAACCATTGAGTTGTTAAGCTCCCAAGTTGCATAACCAGAGTCTGTTGATGCTGGTCGAGGCATTTGTCCATTAATGTACCCAATTTTTCCTCGTCCACGAAGAACCATAAGGACAGATTGTGACCATTGCAGGAAATTTTTTCCATCTAATCGATGATTTGTGATTATAAGAGAAGAGTTAAGGTCACCTTGTGGGATTTCTTGACTTTGATTTTGAGTTATTTGTGAGATCTCAGTCTCAGAGAAATTTTCGGTGTCACCCATGGGAGTAGGGTTTCTAACAGAGAAAAACAGAACAAGAAAAGAGAAGAAAGAGCAGGATCAAATGGATTCCTGATGCTCTTGATACCATGAACAAGTTTTAGGAAGAAGAATGATTCTCTGTTATTACTTCTAATCTGAATACAGCCTTTTAAAGAATAGCAGGAAAAATAAAAAAAGGAAATAATCTCTAGAAATTAGCCTATCCCTAAAAATTAGTAATTTGATTATGGCTAATAGTACAAGGAAATTCCTAGCACTAATGTAGAAAATCTGCTTAATTTAAGGAATTCCAACAAGTTGAATATTGAAAAGTATGTTAAGGTGGGTTCTTTCCACTAGCTAGTTATAGGATCATCCAAAAGAATCCAGATGGCCTGAATTAATTTTTCACCTAGTAGTCAAAGTAAGTGCTCCATCAGCAAAATCTGAGAATGGTTAAAACAAAATATTCTTAGTGGAAAAGCCTGTTACCTCCCCACCCTCTCACCCCCAAAAAAATGCTGGTTGCTTTGAATTGTTAAGTGCAAACTAATGAGATTATGGCGAAGAACAAGTGTAAGTTATGGTCAGATGAAGCTCAGAACATTGGTCCTTCCTCTGATTACAATTACTCCAAGTAAATTTGGCCAAGTACTGTAAAAGGCCACACCAGATACCAAATCTAAAGCTAACTGATGGTTGAATCTAAAGCTACAGCTGCGTATTACAATATGAGTGGAAAGGAACAAGTGGAAAGGACCAACAGTTTTCAACAAGGTTCAAACTGATTGCTCCAGATTTTAACGAAAAGAAATGCAGATGTGTTCACACTTCACAGGCACTTTAGATATATGAGTAAATACTTGATTCATGTCAGGCATGACAAATGAATCTTTAGTACACTTCCATGATTGTTCATTAATTCCATAGAGCCTGGTCAATTTACCCACTATTTTAGGTTTAGCAGGATCAGGCATTTACATTGCTGAGCATGTGATGTGTTTAGTCTGTATCACGTTCTCACATTTGTGAAACAAATGCACCTTAACTTGACGTGAAGAGAATATATAAATATAATCAGAGTAAAACAAATAAATAATAACCCTTATTTTCATGCAAAAGTTTTGACAAATAGGAAATGGATGTGCGTGTGTATACTGAAAGGACTTACAGTATACCCCAGAGGCTTAGGGCAACCCTCAAAAAACATTAGAGTCTTCGTCAATTTCTTCCCTCCTTGCCCAGCACTTCCATGCTCCTCAAGAAATTTCTCCACATGGAACACATCACAATACCCTAGCTTCGGTGATGTAAGACGATCAATGGAAGGAACTATTTGAGCACCAGTGCAGCGGGCTATACGCTCTAAAAGTGGCCTCTTAATATTGAGAACAAGTGATATGCCTTTGTCAAGAAGATACTCTTGGGCATATCTGGACACAGATTTCTCCACCAAAAGAACCTTAGGATGATGTGCATCAATTTTAGCAACTGCCATCTTAAGATGGTCCATTTCCTGAAAGAGGAGAATAAGCTCGTAAAAATAAAACTTAGCCTTAACTGCTTCATGTTCTGTAAGGTGAGAATCAAAAGAATGGTTTCCAGGTTTGCCCCTTTTAGGAACCTAGGGTTAATAGACAATCAATATAGAAGGAAACAGTTAAAGACACAAACCTGCTGCAACAACGTATCAAAACTTGACAAGTGGTTAGAAATGCGCTGAAATTCCAAAGCTCCTCCAAGGATTAGAAAACGAGGTTTATCTATTTTTGATGTCATTCGTCGATGAGCCACATTTTTCTTACAAACAACTCCTTTTACCACAGCACTAGAAAAAAAAATTATTAAAAAAGAATCAGAATCCTATTAACATAATAAAATGGCACGTAGAAAGAACTGCAGAATGTTCAAAGCTTTCTTTTGGCAACGCCTTTACATTGATTATTAATTATACTTTTTTTTTCCATTAAGACCAATATATAATCCAACTAACATAAGCCAACAATCTCTCCCGATTATTCTCTCTGTTCCCCCAAATGAACATTAAAAATCACAGCAAAATCATTCTTCATGAATGCTTGGACACAAATATGAAGGAAATTCACAAATAATAGCCAATCAGGAAGGGATATATTAGGAGAAAGAACTTTAGCCATTAACTCATGCCCAATAAGTCAAAGAACTGCAATGAGTTAGATAGTACCCATCAACAGAATTGAGGAAAAGAATGAACCATTTGATATATTGGAAATTACCAACCTCTGACATTGAAATTTGGTAATTATATAGATACTTAAAGTATATTGGACAAAATAACAACTAAATATCTTTCAAGACGTAATGACCAGATGCTCATGCCATGAAACACGGTTAAGTGTCTTGTAATCAACTATAGAATTGATTACTAACGACAAGTTATTTATATGATTGATCTGAAAGCTGTCACACGCTAAGAATTCTCAATAAAAACAAGTGCAGTTGCCTTTTTGCAGAACATTAACAAATTTTAAAACAAAGTCAGTGATATTGCCTTTGGTTAACTGTCTTGAAATCAAAAATAGAATTGATTACTAACAATACAGGTTATTTGTATGATTGATTTGTTATCTGTCACATACTGAGAATTCCTAAACAAAAACAAGTGAAGTTGCATCCTTTATGCAGAACATTAACAAATTTTAGAATGTGTTTGGTGATATTACCTTTCACTGCGATGCCCAGAAGCTATGCATTTAACTTTCACATATCCTCCAGGATCCATTCCACCTCCCTTGCTTGTATCTGGCTTCAAAAGTGTTGCAGCTTCCCAAGACAAAGAAATTATTATATCCAACCAACTTTGTGCACCGTCCTCATTATCCACAAAGAGGTTTTCAACCTGCAAAATCTGAGCTACCAAAGCTCTAAAATGCCCTTCCACCACATTTTTCATGGCCTGCCTGTGCTCCTCAGTGGACTTATCCCTACTTCGGTAGTCCCCACTGCCAAAGCTATTTGAAGAGCGCAAATATCCCCACTCCCCTGTAGCACCCTCATCATCATCATCGAATAGAGCAGCTTCTCTCTCATCCTCTTCATCCTCAGGTTCTGGAGGGAGCCACAGTAGCATATCATTCTCAAAATCCACAGGCTTGACATTTGTACCATCCACTTCATAATCAAGAGCTTCACCCTCCTCGGCATTCTCTTTCCCATTTATTTCTTCAAATTTCTTAATCCCATCCACAATTTGTTTATTGGAATTCTCAGCTAAAGGTGAGCCACTCAAAGATTTTGCATAAAGGTTCTCCCCATTAGGTTGAAGTTTAACTGATCCATAAGCACAGTCAATTTCATCAATATTGATAGCACCAAAATACTCTTTGGAATGACAATCTTGCCTTGATTCTGAATCCAAGCGATATGCAGCATAATCATCATATTCATCATCACTCCAGGAACCAACAGTTAAGAAAGCATTAGGTTTTGATCAGTAGCTCAAAATCATAAATAAAAAGCACAAGAACCTGAGATTATGTATTCAGTCAATGCATGCTAGTGATCTGAAGTTGAAGAAAATTTGACAAGGTAACAAAAGGTACAAAACATTTCTGCTCACTCAAAAATACATCAGAAAGGACAAAGGTACCTGTTACCACAAAAGCCAAAATGGTTTGAAGAAGAATCTACAATGGCTGAACTTGGATTTGTGCTCGTTGCAAATGTCTCATTGTTTTGTTCAGCAGATCCATTCATCTGAGCAGATCCACAAGGGCTAACAACGGAATTAAAATTCACACAGTGGTAAGGTCCAGTTGAATATGGAGTAGAACCAACAGTGCTGCTACTACTAACACCAGTGCAGCTGGACTTGGAACTGGCCAAGCTTGTTGCAGATGGTGATGGACTGAGACCAGGACTAGGTACTTTAGTCCCATTCTCAGCAGTTCTTATCCCCTGCTCCCATTGCTTGAAACAATAATTGCATACCCTAATCCTTTCCAAATCTTCCCGACCAGCCCTTGGCTCATCAGATGGGGCAGGAACTGAGTTTGCAGTACACTTGGCACAAAAAACTCGGCCACAAAGTCGACAATGATGTCTACGGTTAAAAACTGTAAATTGGGAGTCACACTCGTAGCATACCCTACAACTCTGGTCGGGCATCCAAAAGTCCCTCGACACATTCGGCGGCTCATTCCTTCTAGGGATCCACGACTTAACTATATCAATCAGATCAGATAGTTTGTTGTCAGGAGTGCCCATCGACAACTATCCCTCCTGATCCCAGTCATCATGATTCATTCATTTGCTACTAAAACAACCACAACCACACAAAATTTGCTACGCCCAATTCCCTAGCCATATGTAAACCGCAACAAATTGAATGAATAAGTTACAACAAAAAGCACTACTCTGAAACTTATGAATCTAAATCAAAGTTGAGGGGAACTTAGATTGGAATTGATTTTACTGATAAAAAAAGAAGTTAAATTTTTCTAGCAACTAAGTTATATTTACATGGAAAACATAATATCAATAATACATTCTCAAAATAAATTTAGAATTACATAGAATACTACAAGTCTACCACCTCAAATTCCAAACTCTTCTTCTTTCCTCTTCTTTACTTGCACTGGAAACTTCTCCGCACTGCTCGATCCAATAAACCACGAAATTGAATGCTTATATAAGCGGATACTGATAAACCCTAACAATTATACTAATCAGCTAATCCTCATTGAGACCAATGAGAAAAAGAAAGATCGATTTAATCAGATCAAAAGTTCAATTAAGTAGGATCTTCTAACGACGGAAAATCTCCAAAGAAAAAATAAACTGAATTGCTGATTTAATTTTCAAAAAAAAAAAACTGAAGAACTAAAACAAATTATGAGTTTTAAAACTTGAAAAGAAAGAGAGAGAATCCTACCTTCTTATGGATTAACTTTTAGTTTCCTAATTCGCTTTTTTTTCTTCTTCTTCTACTTCTGC
Source organism: Gossypium hirsutum (assembly GCF_007990345.1). Taxonomy (NCBI): domain Eukaryota; kingdom Viridiplantae; phylum Streptophyta; class Magnoliopsida; order Malvales; family Malvaceae; genus Gossypium; species Gossypium hirsutum. The sequence goes on along the minus strand of NC_053429.1, from coordinate 27,960,059 downwards.
CTGTGAAGTCTGCGTTTGTGTGTGTCGTTCTCGTTTGTTTGTTGTTAGCCCTTTTCTTTAATCAGATTATTTTTGGTGCAAATAATAACGGTCCTTGGTTTTTATCAACCGCATGTCGCTTGTATTTGTGATTATAATTTTTTTCCTTAGTTTTTACGACCAACAAAATACGAATGGATGGATACTTTTTCAATATTATATTTGTATTTATATTTATCCAACTGTATTTATCATATGACAAGGTCGATAACTTATTTGTTTTTTTAATATATTAAAATAATCTAAAAAGAATAATTTTACAAAAAAATATTATTAGTTAATATATTATTAAAAATATATTAAACTAAAATTTTGGGTACAATAATATATAATATATTAAAATAATATTTTAATAATAGTTATTATTATAATAATAGTATTAATGTGATATTATATTTAATAATACAATTAAAAACTCTTATAATATGTACCAATTATTATATTAAAAATATTATAATGGGTTAAATATTGAATAAAATATTATATTTATTATAATATATTTTTGTGTATATATATATTTAATATACATTTGTATTTTTATCGTCAATTAAATAAAATACAAACAAGTATAATATCTTTTAAACAATTTTTTATTTACACATAAAGTTATTATATACGGTGATTATCCATTAAATATGGTAGGAAAACGCTTCTAATTATATGTGTTTTTAGCTTTGACCAAATGGTTAAATATTAATGCTTTTATATTTGAGTCTCAAGTTTGATTTCTCTCTTACTCATATTTCATGTTGTTTCAAGCTTTTTAAATTTTTAATTATTTTTTTTAAACATATTAGTTATTTCGTTAGATAGATAGTTGCAATTGCATTCTTGGGTATCGAGTTCAATTCCTCTATTACTCGCATTTGCAGTTTTTATTTCATTTGCTTGATCAAGCTTTTTTATTTTTTATTAATATTTTTAACATATTAGCTCATTCAATTAGATGGTAGATAATTGCGATTACATCATTGAGTCTGAGGTTCCATTATTTTTATAAGCATATTAATGTATTTTTTTATTTCATGTTGTTTCAAACTTTTTTTTATTTTTAAATATTGTTTTGATGATATTTTTAAATATTTTTATTTTTAATTAATGTACTTTTTATTTTTAATTATTTTTATAAGCATATTATTATTTTTCATTCATTTAATGATATTTGCAATAATTATTTGATTTTATAAATAAAATAGTTAAAAATAAAAAATACATTAAATAAAAATAATTGAAATCTTTAAACAATATGAAATAAAAAATACATTAATAAGTAAATACATTTATATGCGGTGTGTTTCCTCATCTTCGATGAAACTACTTTGGAACTGCTTTCTCTCGGAAGGTTTCATCCCATTAAGAGGAGTGGCGCAAAGAGATCCTCTTAAGGTTTCATCCCATTAAGAGGAGTGACGCAAAGAGATCCTCTTTCTTTTTACATTTGAAGAAGGGTCTTGGGAACCAATTATGCTCTTACGTTGAGGTTCGAGTATTTCACACATCTTTTTTGCTGATGATTTTTTATTATTTGGCAGAGCAACTGAGCAAGGTGCAAAATGCCTTAAGCAAGTATTGAACAGGTTCTATTTCTTCTCTGGCCACAGACTTAACAGGTAGAAGACCCAATGGTTTTTCTGTAATCCACAAACAAAACAAAGCATAAAGGAACAGAATCATTCGAAAACAGAGAAGGGAAAGAAGAAAAGAAAAGAAAAGGGAGAAATAGGGATTTTAAAGCTTGGAACTTAAATAGGTAAGTCAATTAATTCCTTTTCTTTTAATTTTGATGTTTTTGAAGTTTTAAAACAAGGTTTTGATAAAATTAAGTTAATATTTTGGAAGTTCATAGGTTTTCAAATATAGTTCATGTTGAACAAAAAATATGAATTAGGGGTTTAATTGATAGAAATTTTAGTTAGAATTGATTAAAGGATTAAATTGTAAAAGAAGCTATTAGTTTTACATAGTAGGGACTAAATTGCAAGAAGTTTTAGATTAGAGTTTATTGATGAAATTTAGATAGTTATGTCTAAGTTTGGTTGAAAATTGAGTAGAAACAAGGTATGAATTGAGATAGAAAAGTAAGTGAATTTAGTTAAGATTAAAATTGAAATTAAAGTAGAAATTGAATAAGAAATTTAAATATTAAATCTAAATTAGTATTGTATTAATGATTATGAAAATTGTTTTAACTTCTGTAGCTAACGTTGTTCCGGAAAACCTTGGCTAAAGAAGGAAAAGGCAAAGTCAACAAGGGTTAGCTCAGAAATTACAGTTTGTATTTCTATAATCCGAACTTAATATTTAATTGTTGAAATTATTATTTAATATGTATCGTAAGTGCATTGAAATGATTATTTGAATTGGAGTGAACATTGGTTGAAATTGAAAAGTGAATTTAATTTTTAATTGTTGTATTTTGATTAAATGTTATGGTAAATAATTAAGGTGAGAATTATTTGTATTGAGTTTTACAATTGAAATGGATTGATTTGGTATGTGATAAATTTATTGAATTTATATGGATTATGTGATTGATGTGGAAATTGAATATTGAATGTGTGTTATATTGAAAATTAAATTGATTGGGAATGTGATGAAATTAATATGAATATGTGATTATTGTGAAATTTGAATATTTGTTATTGAAAAGTAAAGTGAATTGTATTGAATTGAGAATATATGTGATTAATTGAAATGTGTATTGGTTGAAAAATTAAATGTGAATTGAAAACCCTATTAACTGTATTCGGGCTAAGTCGAATATAGTTGGCATGCCATAGGATTGGAAGTGTTCAGGGATACTTCGACCTTGAGTCGATGAGGCACTATAAGTGTCGTACTGTTACTTCGACTTCGAGTTGATGAGGCACCATGTGTTTCGTACTGCTACTGTTACTTCGGTTTAATCTGATGAGATACTGAGTACCGTACTGTTACTGTTTACTTCGGCAAAGCCGATGAGGCACTAAGTGACGGAATGGTGTGTTGGTTGGATCCGTGTATCCGTCAATGTCCAAGTCATGTTAATAGGGATAAATAAAGGTACTGAATGACTGACTGTTACTGAATGATATTGATAAATTGATTGATATTGAAAAATATTGACTGATATCGAACTTGGAATAAAACGGATTACTGATTGAAATGTGAATTGTTGAATATTATTTATTGATGCTGAACAGTGAACTGAAACATGATTGAAACACATCAATTATGTAACTCTAAATGAGGTATAAGTGTATAATATTATTGTTCAAGTGAATTGTGAACATATTGTGGAAAATTATACGGGTTAGTAAATGAAAGAATTAATTGAGTTATAACGGATTTATCTATGAATTGAACAATTATATAATTGTAATTGTTATATGATTTTTAAGTGAATGTTATATTTTCATATTATTAAGTGTTCGGATTATAGAAATACCACTGAGTTCATACTCAGCGTACGGTTTGTTCCCGTGCGCAGGATAAGTTAAAGTCAGATCGTTGAATCAGCATCCCAGGCCGATCCCGAACTCTAAGTGGAGAAGTATATTAATTATTGGTAATGGCATGTACCTAGGATATCTTATTCATATGAGTGTCATTTTGAATTATGAATGTAAAAGTGAAATAAGTTCGAAATGACACTCATATGAATTTGAACTATTTGAAAATGTGTGTGAAATACTTAAAATGATTCATCATATAGGCACATAAAATATCTAATTTAACATGTTTTGAGTAGGTTTGAATGAGATTTAAAGTAATTGAATTAATGGTTATTGGAATGTTTGGTATATTAAGTTGCAGGGCTGGTAAATATGTTGCTTAAGGCTCATTTTGAGTCCACACGGGCATGTGGCCAGACCGTGTAAGACACACGACTTATACACTGGCATGTGGTTAGGTCGTATGTCCCCTGCATCTTGAATTTTAGCTTCGAATTGAGCACACGGGTAGAGATGTAGTCGTGTGTCTCAGCTGTGTAGAGGACACGACCTAGCACACGGGCGTGTAGACTGGCTATGTGAAAACTACTCCTTAATACTTTCAAGTCAAAGAGTTACAGGGCTCTCAACACGACCGTGTGACCTAACGACATGGCTGTGTGATCTAGTGACACGACATAAGAGATAGTTGCAAACTTATGTGGCAGTTTGGGGTTTTCTAGAGTTAATGACTTAAGGAAATATAATGGCATGCCTTTCTTTCATCTAGGGTTGGGAGTAACACCTTCCAATTTATTCTAGATAAGGTGCGGATCCATTTAAATGGATGGGATGCTTGTAAGTTATCATTTTGTAGAAGACTCACCTTGGTGAAGTCTATATTATTTTCAATTCCCAATTATTTCATGACTACAACCCAAATTTCCATTACGGTATGTAAGGAAATCAAGAAGATTGCTTAGGGCTTTCTATGGGGTTCCTTTAATGAAGCTAAAAAAGTGTCCCTAGTTAGTTGGGATGATTGTTGTAAACTAGTGTTTAAGGGAGGGTTAGGAATTCAATGATTACATCATCAAAATAAGTAGTTCCTTTTAAAATTGGGCTTCAATCCAGTGACTATACGGATGCACTATGGGTACGGGTACTTCAAAGTTTGAAATAAGTACAATATTCATGAGGTTATTCTGAAGGAAATACACCACAACAATTGTTCTTATGTATGGTGTGTTTGGAGTGAGGTGAAGCAATGTCTCATCTGGATTAAATTTTGGAACGATGCCTGGTTGCGAGAATTAGGTCCTTTAAAACTTCAGTATATTGGAAGTGGTCCTCTTGATGAAACCATCCATTTTTGTGACTTGGTGGATGCGGAAGGATAATGGAATTCCAATTGGCTTCTAACTTCCTAGGAATGTGGTAGATCAAATACAAGTTTGTAATCCTCCATTAAGGGGTTCGAAGATAGATCGTATTTCTTAAAAGTGGATGGCAACCAGAAATTTCTCCCTCAAAGATACATATAAGCATATTTGTTGTACTATCAATCCTAATTAATTTGAGAATGACAAAGTTATTTGGAAAACGAAGGCACCTCAAAAGGTACAAAATTTTTTGTGGCTACATGTTTGGAATAAACTTTTGACTAATGAGGTGTAACACCCCTTACCCGTATCCAAGGCCAGAACAGGGTACGAGGCATTACCAGACTTAACCATACACATAGATGAAAACCGGGCCATAAAATTTTATTTAATTCAAAACTTTTCGAACACATGCATAGATTCATATTTAAAGACATATAATGTGGCATATATGAGCACTTACACATCCATTATTATGAAATAACATGTTATTCACTTTAAACATATTTGCTTACCATCCTGTATATAATATACATTCTTACACTAACTAGAACTAAACATGTTAAATCTTACTCTCATTTTATACCATCATAATGTAGTTGCCAAATTGTCCATTAAACATCCATATTCAAGGCAACATTACTCAATTCCATTTAATTCATGATCCACTGGTCTGCATTTAACTTACCTGATGTATTACCAATCATGCATAACGAACAAAGCTAACTATATCATCACATCAAAACATAGGACATGGCATGATTAATTAAACTTACAAACCATAATGGATAAGGGCCACATCTCATGATCATATACGATGACTCAATGCAGACCGATACATATGGTCAAAGTCATAATAATAATACATATCACAAACCAACTTCCTATACATGCCACTCACTTGATATTTCTAATATTTGAATTAATTCTCCCAAAAATGATAGCTTGATAGTGTGATTTTGCTTTCGACGATCTCTAACCCCGAGCCGACCCGCCAAAACTGAAGAAGTAGAGAGGAGGGGTAAACTTTACACTTAGTAAGTCCATATGAAGTTACTAAGCAATTACCCACATTTTTTTAAAAGTGAAACATCATAATCGTACAATTTACTCTTGTTCAGGTTAAGCTGTTTTACCAAGTTATAGTTACTAATTCATTTATATCTGGAGCTACGAGACTCCAAATTAAGTTTTGTTAATTTTCCTTGAAACTAGACTAATATATCTTTCTCTCATAAAATTTCCAGAATTTTTGGTTTAGCCAATTAGTACATTTTATTCATTAAAGTTTTCCCTGTTTTGCTGTCCAATAGTTCTGACCTCTCTTCACTAAAAAATATTTTTCTCATAGTACAGAAATTTGATAATTCTCTCATCTATCTTTCTAGAGAATAGGCTCATTAATCATTTTAATAATATAAATTACAACCCATAATTATTTTTATACAATTTTTAATGATTTTCTCAAATCGGAACAGGGGATCACGAAGTCATTCAAACTCTGTCTCACAACAATTTAAATATCTCATAATAGAAATTTCGATTGCATATACCGTTTCTTCTATGTGAAAGTAGACTCATTGGGATTTAATCTCATATTTTATTCAGCCCCTAATTAAATTTCCAAAATTTACGGTGAATTTCCAAAGTTGCACCACTGCAGTAACCCAAAACTGCCAAGGCTAAATTTACTCATTCATTACTATTATTCACCAAATCCATACAATATCATTTCATTCATAATGGTAAGAACACATAATTATGCTTCATAAGCATAAATCCATAATCTCAATGTCATCAAGGACTTATTCCAAATCATGTCATTTTCATAATATTCACTAAATACTATATACATCATAGATCATCACATGTCAAGGCATCACATATAAGTTTAGTGTACATACATGTACAACTTGTAACATAACTCAAAGACATACTCACCAATGGCTTATCTCATTGGGATCATCAACGAATACTTCGCCAAATTACCCGTTAAACACTCAGAATATAATCGGATACACGGAATGCATGCACATAAGTGCCATGCCCATAGCTAGACAAACTCAATAGCCTGCAGAATATATGTGTAGCCAAGCTACCATGTAACCCACCCATAAGTGAACTCGGACTCAACTCAACGAGCTTGGGTGTGCGCATCCATAAGTGAACTCGGACTCAACTCAACGAGTTCGGATGCCTAGTTAGATCTCATGAACTCGGACTCAACTCAACGAGTTCAGAACTCAAATATCCTAGTGACATGTCACTTGTATCCTTATCTATTCCTAAGGTTCAAACAGGATTTTCCTCGATCACACATTTTTGTCGTCTTCCATGAAATGTCGGAACCGATACATGGTAGCATTTCATATTTATCAAGTGATTCACATAATTTTGCATATTACTCAACAATAACCACAAAGCATAATATTTCATAATAATAATCATCATATCATATAAATAACATTAAATTACTTAAAATGACAATTATGTTACCAACATTTACACATGAACTTACATCTCATTTAATATCAAGGTAATAACATTAAATTACACATTGCATTATAAAAAAATCATATGAACTTACCTCGTATGCGAAAATGGCCATTTTTACCATTTTGTCCACAACCTGATATTTTTCGATTTTAGCCTGAATTTCGATTTTTTCTTGCTCTATCATTTCAAATATAGCCTAACTAGGACTCACATTATTCAAATTAACCCAAAATCATATTTTTGCAAAATTACAATTTTGCCCCTAAACTTGTCAAAATTACATTTTTGCCCCTAGACTTGTAAATTAAACTTCATCCCATTTCCTTATGTTTTATGACATCCTGATCATTTTTTCCTTCTATAGCAACATCAAATTCGAACTCTAACATGTACTTATGAACATTAGGTATTTTTACCGATTATGTCGTTTTACTCGTTTTCACGTAAAATCGCTTAGAAAAAGTTGTTTAACACAATTTCAAGCTTCATATTCTACCATTAAACATCAAAATACATGCATATCATTCATGGGTAAATTTTTGAACATAAATCCTAGCTCAAAATAATGGTAGAAATGAGTAGATCATGTCACCGGGATTTTAAAAATACATAGAACATTAAAAACGGAGTTCAGAATCACTTACTATTGAGCTTGGAAGCTTGGCCAAACCCTAACCATGGCTGATTTTGGTACGTTCTGCTGTATCAAGAAGAAAGGGACACATTTGGGGTTTAAAATTTGTCTTTTAATTCATTTTACCCCTAAATGATCAAAATTCCCTTTTTACTATTCTTTCAAATTTTACCCAACCAAGGCCATTTTTGTCCAGAAAGTTATACAATGGTTTAATTATCATTTAAGGACCTCCCATTTAAAATTTCATGACAATTAGACACCTCTAACATGTAAAACTTAACTTTTACACTTTTTACAATTTAGTCCTTTTTACTAAATTGAGTGCCCAAACGTTGAAATTTTCGAATGAAATTTTCACGAAATCATTCCGTGAGATTGTAGACCATAAACATATAATAAAAATGAAATTTTTCTCATTCGATTTGTGGTCCCGAAACCACTGTTCCAACTAAGCCCAAAATCATGATGTTACATGAGGAGCACACACGAAGATGTATGATTTTTTTCTCTTTTTGTGAACAATGTGGTAAGGCAGTGGAATCAACAATTCATGTTGTGAGAGATTGTGGTTTCGTTCAGTCTATGTGGAAGTCATTAATACCTAGTAGTAAATGGAATATTTTCTTCAATTTACATGTTGGGTGTTGGATACACTGGAATATCACGAACGAGGGGAATTTAAGAATTGATAGGGGCGAACGGCCAACTTTTTTCTCAATTGTGACCTGGTTTCTTTGGAAGAGTCGTAATGAATTCATTTTTAATAATGCTAGTAGAAGTAGCCATTAACTCATTGCCTTGGCTCTTGCTTGGGCAAAGTCATTTGGTTTTAGTGGTAACATGAACAGTTGGCCTGTTTTTTTAAAACGGAACAAGGGTGGCAGCGTCCTGATCCTGACTGGATTAAGATTAACATTGATGGATCAATGTCAATAAGCAATACCAAAGCGACAATAGGGGGAGTCGTGAGAGATTCAAACGAAAAATGGTTGATGAGTTTCGATATGGTAACAAGGGTGTCCAATGTTTTCCAGATTGAGGTATGAGCGGTTGTTGATGGCTTGAAGTTGGCTTGGTCAAAGGGCTTCACTCGGGTAGAGGTTGATTGTGATAATGCCATGTTAATTGATACTATTCGAAATGGTTTTACATCACTTAGTAACATTGCATAAGTTCAATTAATACATGAATGGTGCTCTAAGGATTGGAAAGTAAAGTTTAGACATGTATTAAGAGAGAGTAACAAGGTGGTTGATTGTTTGGCAAAGGCAGAAGTAGAGAAATTAAATCAATTAGTCATTCTCACAGGTCCACCACAGTATGTAAGAAGACTGTTAGAGGAAAATGTCCATAGATCTCTGCTTGATGGGGCTTCCATCCCTATACATTCCTAATTTTTAGGCATGTACTTTTATTTACTATAAAAAGATAAAGAATAAAATTTTCTCATAAAAAAAGTAATATTTATATCCAGATAGTCAAATTCTTGATTTTTTATATTTTAATCATTGAATGCTATATTTGATTTTTTTTAAATATTAAATGTGCAAAAAAAAATCAATTCTTCCTAAATTTGTGGTAATTTCTTGAAATTAATTTTACATTTTTATTATATGTATATGTACTTTTTTTTGACAAATATGATTATGTATTCTTATATCTTATATATGTATGTATATTAAAACCAAAGCCTTGGCAAAAAAAAGAGGAAAATTTCCAATGCAGACAATTTGTTCCTTTTACATGCGTATTGTTAGGGTTTATATTCAAAATGTAATTAATTTTTCATTCTAATTTTCTGAACTAATTCAATAAAAACTTATCACGTATTTCTTTAACTTTTTTTGTATAATTATCTTCAATAATTTCTATATTGAAATGAAACTAAATAAATAAATATTGATCGTTAGTTATTTAATATTTAACATATATATTAAAACCAAAGCGTTAGGATTTGTTTTCGTTAATATTTAATATTTAACTAAATAACTAAATATATATATATAGATGTGGATTGTCTATTCCTTTGACGTGTATATTGTTAGGATTTGTTTTCGTTAGTTTTGATATAAAAAATTAATTCTAAATTAATTAAATTTACAAAATCTGCACAAATTACTTTGATCATATTTAAATCTATTTTCAAGCGTTACAAACTCAAAAAAAAGTTTCTAAATGATTTAATATTTTTTACAAAAGTTTTTGAGCACTCTCATGTCCTTTAAAATGTTCCTAAGCCTTGAAAATATGCTTACACAGTAGTGTCTCAAGACATATGACCTTGAGACACACTACATCAAATGTAAAATTTGCTTTAGGGAAGCATTGTCTCGAGACAATTTGAGTCAAGTCTCGAGACAAAAGGCCATGTCTTGAGGGATAATCATGTTTATTTCGAGACAAGCCAACATCGAAACTAAAAGTGTGTTTCAAAGACAAGAAACACCGAAACTAGAGGTTGCTTCAGGGGAGCCATGTCTCGAGATAGTCGTGTATTTGTCTTGAGAAATATCCCTAAATGTCAACATATCTGTTGTTTCTCGAGACATTATGCTACACCGGTCATATTTTGTTCTTCCTGTTATAAGACAAAGCTTATACATTTGGATACATAAATCTGTAGGCTACATTAAATGCGTGAAATAAATTCTCTCACTGGCTAAAAACTCTCTCCAACTACTCCAAACGTCCAAAAATCAATGAGAGGATATAAATATGATTCAAGGACACTCATATGAAGACAAGAAACAAGCTTATAAAAATCAAGAACAAAAATCCAACCATTTTTCTTTGTTATTCTTTTTTCACTTTTACACACTTCTAGGTTCAACTGTAATTCATTCTTTCGAGCCTTATCTTGTATTGCGAGAGAGCTTAATTGTTGTAAATCTACCTTTTAAATGTAGTAATTCATTCTTAATCTTATATTGTTGGAAAACATCCTGTTTGAAAACAATTTTCTTGCATAGTAGAATTTTTTTTTGAAAACCGAGTCAATTTGTGATATTTATAAAAATAATTTTTTTCCCAAAATCACACTTGTGTTTTGGGCTAAACGGATCCTTGTCGTTCCCGGCTTTCAACTGAACGACCTTCTCTGTTATTGTCGTACCACAAACTACTTCGAGTGTGGGATCGAACAAATTCGAATCAAACACAGAATAAAAAATATTTTCTTACTTTCAGTAGGAAAGTCTCTCTTATAGAAATTAGTAAATTGTTATTCCCAAAAAATAGAATTTATACTTTAAAAATAAATTCTGACTGTTTTCGGGGTAGAATAACAATATCTTAAAAGTTATGTATAACTTATTGTGTTTTTAGCACTACCTGTGCCATCTATTTAGAGAAAGAGGAAGTGAAACCCTAATTGAATTAATAGAATTCATTTAAAGCCTATTTAATAGAAAAAAAATCCCCTAGTTCAGGGAGAAAGAGGCTAATATGGTGTGTTTCCCCTCATATGTGTTATGATGGAGATTCGAGCCTCTCTTATATTAGGTTCAATTATATGTACTTCTTAGACTTTTAACCCAACACTTTATAATTTAATCCAACTCAATACATGTTTTTCTATTTTTCAAAATAGACATTATTTATTAAATTAATTTTCTAATTAAATAATTTTCTCAACTCAGTTCTTGTTCCGTTAAACATATGACAACTTTACCGTAAAAGAATCTGTGAGAAAATATATTTAATTTTCTACATTCAACGGATTCACAATGACCAATTAATTTAATTTCATGTTCGAACTTCAATTATTTAGTTAAATAATAATTCAAAAAAATTAAATTAATTCTCAGATTATTTCCATACTTAGTGAGAAACCATATTAATTTTTTAATATAACTCATTTCTCTAACTTTGTCATTTATATCCATTTTTTTTCATTTGATTCAACATGCAATTCATTTCTAGATTTAACGAGCTAGTGGAGGGACCAATTGGACATATGTAATTAGGGCTCAAATGATTTATAATTAAGTTCCAACTTTTTGCCCATTAATTATAAACTCATTTAGTGACGAAGTCATTCCACTATGTACCGTGACTGAGCTCTCCTCAGTTACGTACTATTATAAAAGCTACTTGATTAGTGCTCATCCAATGGCCTTGTCATAAGTATGTTACCCTTATAGGATATCCTTAATCTCTTTGGGATAAACCTGTTCTCTTAGTATAATCTTATTTATCTCATGGTAACCATTATATTTTCCTTATGAAAAGCCAATTATTATCATATAGTAATTAAGTCATTCATTCCACTATAGTACCGTGACTGAGCTTTCCCCAATTACATACTATAGTACTGTGGCCACGTTTACTTTTCATCTATCATATAATGCCAATGAGAGGATATCATTTACTCATGGTTTGGGTTATGAATTCCACTATAGTGAATGATGCTACATACTGTAGAAGTCGTACACCCAAGCACTAGCTTTTGGTTCCTCATCCATTTGAACTCAGGCTTTTACTTACATTAAAGTATACAAGTCACACATACATAGTCTATCACACTTAGGATTAGGGTATGCCACACTATGAACATCACAAGTGAATAAATCTATAAACGGATTCAGGATCTATTCTTGTTGGGTCCAGTCCAATGTACTATCAGTCCAGTTAGTCACATCTATGTCTCTATCTTCTAGAAGTCATCCATTCTGATGCCTAAGACAAAGCATCTTCCTACTTGGACTTGATAGATGATATATTAGTCTTTCAATCGGCTTGCTCATTTTTTATTTAACAAAGAACATGTTTAGGTTCTTCTACTAATATAATATGTCTTTCCGTCTTACGATTCGACTACGTAATACCGCTTAGTATTAGTTAAACATTAGACAACTAGTGAGCTAATATTTGCTTCTATTTTGCTTTACATGCAAAAATCACGTGAGGACGATATACAAAGGATATTAATGTAATTCATGAATAATTATATTAACTAATTTGTTTGAAAAAATTACAAGTGTATATAGACAAAAATACTACTATTAAGACACTAGATCCAACATATTTATCATCTTTGTGAATGTTTACTTAAGGTTTTGTGTAGAAAGCCTTAAGGGAAGTGGCTCTATATTGCTCATTTAAAAGATAGTGATTGTAAGGGCTAAATCTTATCCTAAAAAGGTTTCAAATTAGTTAATTTGGGAATTCCTTGAAGCCGAACCACTATAAATTATTGTGTTATTTTTTTATTTTCATCTTTCTTATAAATTTTTAAAACACCAATTCAACCCCCTCTTGATGTATATCGAGCTTAATAGTCTTGAGTGTAGTTAATTGTGTATTTTCTACTTGTAATATTTTTGAAATAATTGAATAAATAAAAATTACCAAATGTTTTTTTAATATTCTTTGTATAATTATTCTCAATGGTTTTTTCATGTAAACTAAAATGAACAAATAAATTTTAGTTCATTGATTACCTATGGTTTAACTAATATTAAGTTACATTATATAGTCACATTATAATGTGAGGAGATAATTTATATTAGTATGTAATCTAAATTGTTTAAATCAATGAGGTTAGACTAAGCAAAAGACTCATGTTAAGACTATTATGTTGTCCATAAGTCTAATTGGGGAGATAACTTGTGTAATAGCCCGTTTTCAGTGAAATTGGAATAGTGGTTTCAGGACTACAAATCTGAGGTTAAAAGAAAATTTATTTTAATATTATTTTATGATCTACAGTATGATAGAAATATCGTATGAAAATTTAGTTAAGAAATTTTATCGTTTACATGCCTAACTTGATAAAAAGGACTAAATAGCATAAAGTGTGTGTAACACCCCTAACCTGTATCTGTCACCGGACTAGGGTTAAAGGCGTTACCAGATGAATCATAACATTTTACAAACAATTCATAAACATCATCCAAAATCATAGTTATACATTACAATAGAGTCCCTTATATAGGTCATAGAGACCTCAAACATGCATTAGAAATGGGTCGAGACTAAACCGAGCTCATACAAAATTTTTCAATAACTTAAACATTTTTCAAAGTTTTACAGGTAACACACCCGTGTGAACGGGCCGTGTGCCTCACATAGCTTTAAACACGCCCGTATGTCTAGGCCGTGTCAAAACAGGGCATACATACTGACTTGTCCACACGGCCACAAGACATGCCCATGTGCCCGTCCGTGTGAAAATTAGGGAGGCTACTGACTTGAGTCACACGGCTAGTCACACGCCCGTGTGTCTAGCCCGTGCTCAAAACTGACTTGGCCACACGGCCTAGCATATGCCTGTGTGTGTGACCGCGTGGTCAGCCCAGGCTCATTTCGAAATGGCTCTCGAGCAACATGGTTTAGACATACGCTCGTGTCTCTACCAGTGTGGGAAAACATAGGCCGTTTGCAAGGCCAAATTGCCACCCATTAAGGGTCCTCCCTACAAGTAATAAATAAACATCAATTGCATACCAAATGCTCAACCATTTCACAACCAATACATACACCAATAATGTCATATAATTACCAACCAAATTCATGCTTATTCACCATTCCAAATCACACCAAATCATAAGCCAAAATTATGCCAAAACATATGATTTATAACCTTGATACATTCCATTCATTCTCATACCAAATTCTTACCCAATTCTAAAATATGCACATAGCAAAACTTACCAAAATGACCATTTCTTTTGGCCAACCAAATGCACATCATAATGACACACTTGCATCACATAATTCCTACCAAAAACACATTCATATACACAACCAAAACCAAGCCAAAACACATGGCTAAATATATATACATTACCAAACATATTCACACACTTCTAACATATACATTCCATACTTCAATATATACTTTTTCAAAAGGTACCAAAAAGAAGTTCGATAGTGTGGTGATGATCCTCGATGATCCCCAAGCTCCCGGTAGCTACGATATCTATAAAACAGTTGAAAAACACTCAAAGTAAGCTTTCGAAAGCTCAGTAAGCCATATACAAATAAACTTAACAATATAAACATATAAGCATCATAATATCCATATACTCCATAGTCAAATGCTATCACAAACCACATAGCTCAAATACATTTCCTATATTTCCCATTCATTTGCACATATAGCATATTTTCTCATACTTTTGTCACATATAATCACTTGATCACAAAGATACATATACTTACCTTTCAACATCAAATATGATACTCAATTTCAAACGTACTTGAATCGGATAAACATTTCATATAATCATTCGTTTCTTGGAATGCCTGTTGAACCGTTCGAAATCATAAGGATACGCAAATAACTCGGAAAGCTCGTACAATGCTAACGTCCCAGACATGGTCTTACATGTAATCAATTATCGATGCCACTATCCCAGACAGGGTCTTACACAAAATAAAAGATGATGCCAACGTCCCAGACGTGGTCTTACACGTAAATCATAAGTCGATGCCAATGTCTAAGACATGGTCTTACACGAAAACACATATCAGATCCTATGTCATGACATATGTATCCTAACTATTCCTATGGTTCGTACGGGGCTTTTCGGACATCGGAACTTTATCGATACTCTCTCTCAGATATCTCATATTCAATGCATTAAGCTATTCATCATTATTCAATAGCATATAAGCATAAATAAATCATTTCAAACACAATTATTTGTATATAGACTTACCTTGTACGGATTCGGATAAACGAAGTCAATTACTCAACGACTTCCGATTTCCCCCGATCTAATTTCGTTTTCTTTGGTTCTTGATCTAAATCAATTCAAATTTAACTTATTCAAACTCACATTCATTCAAATCAATCAAAAAACACATATTTAGGGCATTTTACAAACTAGCCCTTGCATTTTCATAATTTGACATTTTAGTCCCTAATTCACAAAATCACAAAATACTCAAAGTTTTCTTAGACATATGTTTGGCCGAATATTCCTAGTGCTCATATAAGCCCACATATTTCATTTATTTTACATTTTAGTCTCTTAAAATCTCATTTTTACAATTTAGCCGAAATTACTCAAATTCATCAAAAATTCAAAGATAAAATATGTTAACCCAACATACATCTTTCATTTTCTATCAACTAACTTAACAAAACTCATAATTTTATCAAAGGATCAACTCAAAATCATCCATAAAATCAGAAATTAAGAAATGGACTTGATAGTATACAAAGCAACGATCGCAAAAATGTAGAAATTATCGAAAACAGATCAAAACACATACCTTAATCAACAATTAAAGTGTCAAAACCCTAAAAGTTCTTTTCTTTTTTTTTTCTTTGATAAATTCGGCTAGAGGAACATAAAAATGGCCTAATTTTTATGTTTTGTTTAATAAATCATATATTAATTCATCAATTACAATTTTACCCTTCCATTATAAACATTTAAAGCATTAATATCAATGCCATAATTGTCCACTCAAACTTTCAATGGTCAAATAACCACATAAGGACCTCACAATTAAAGAGACATAGCAATTAGGCAGTTAACAAATAGAATGCAAATTTTACATTTTACGCGATTAGGACTTTTTATCAAATTAAGCACACAAACGATTAAATTTGTAACACCCCTTACACGTATTCAACGCCGAAATAGGGTATGAGGCATTACCAGACTTAAACACAATTAAACATACACAAAACCAGATCATAAAACTTCATTCCAAATTAACTATTATTCAAACACATGCTTAAAGTCCCTTATACGGGCCTACGGGGCCCAAAATATACGTTAGAGATAGATCGGGACCAAACTAAGAACTTTCAGAGCTTTTAGAAAACTTAAAAAAAAATTGTCATGAAACAGGGCCACATGCCCATGTGGATAGGGACACGCCCGTGTGGGTAGGCCGTGTGGTCACACACGGCCCATGTCCCAAGCCCGTAGAGCTCTCTGACTTGCATTCAAGAAGAAATTTGAGTCACACAGCCTGAGCACACGCCCATGTTGTTAGGATGTGTGATAATTAAATTTCACATTTTAAGTGCAGACTTCACACGGCCGTATCACACGGCTATGTTAAAGCCCGTGTGCGTTACACGGTCAAGCCACACGCCCTTGTGCTAGGCTGTATGCCTAAACCTAGACATTCTGTTTCTCATTTTTAAGTTGCAAGGGACACACGGCCTTATCACATGCCCATATGGTAGGCTGTGTGTCACACACGGCTTAGACACATGCCCTTGTGCCTACCCGTGTGGACGAAAATAGGCCTTTTAAGACCACTTTTCTCACCCTCATACTAACCTCCTGCATAAAAACACATTTATATACCAATAAAGTCCAACAAATCAACCAATTCAAGCCAAAACATGCATATTTCATTATCTATTATAACTAACACATTCAAATTACATTGCATACTTAATCGTTCATCCTATTACATTATCAAATCAACCCCATTTACATGCAATATAAAGCAAAAAGTTATTTAACAAAATCTACCAGAGTAAATCTAGATAGTGATTCTCGATGTAGATCCGATCCTCTGAATGTATATACGTTAATCTACAAGATAAATAACATTCACAAGTAAGCTTATAGAAGTTTAGTAAGCTCATAGGCATTGAAAATTAATCTTACCGAACATCTAACAATAATCATATATTATACAATTCACTAATTCCTCCTGTCAATCACAAAATCAATGATAAGTTCACTTATTTGGATTCAATGTCACATAATAACAATTTTTTTATTCTATTGGGCCCCATTTATCACTTACCTTTTTTATCCAATTTAGGGAACAATTACGGAAATGAGTACTTCGTTATCACAATGCCATAGTAAAACTATGGTCTTGTACATAGTCACATGTCATACACCGAAGCCATAGCCCAGCCATGGTCTTACACGGATCACAAATCACACTGATGCCATATCCCATATATGGTCTTATACGGAAGCACATAATCAAATCTCATCGATGTCATAGCCTAGCTATGGTCTTATATGGAAGCACATATCTCATGTTGTCATGGTCTAACCATGGTCCTTTCTATCAATTCATCTTGAACACAGAACGAAAGTACCCAATTCCATCCCACTTAATTTGCACTTTTACTCATATTATTTCACAATTATCACGATTAATGACATTCATATACCATAATATACTATGACATGTATAAAATTTACCTACCGAAATATTGAATTTAGCCATATGAACTTACCTGGGCTAATTTGCAAAAGTCGTAGAAATTCAAGGACTATTCTTGTAATTTCTCCTTTTCACGATTCGTTTCTTTCTTGATCTATAATTATAAAATCATTCATTCATTAGCATCTATTTCAATTCTATTATACTTTACAATTTATGCCTTTTAATTTTTAAAATTACACTTTTTCCCTAATTTTTTCAATTTTTTTTACAATTTAGTCCTTGCTCAATTTATTCATCAATTGAACTGATTCTTCTCAAATATCATTTTATCTAAACATTATAACTACTTCCAAGCCTTTGACATTCAAATTTTCAACACTAAACCCTAATTACAACAACTTTCACAATTAGATCCTAAAAATCAATTCTTATAAAATATCTTCATAAAATCACCATATAATAAACTTAGAACCCCAATTCCACACTAAATCATTATAAAATTTCAGCTCTTACTCATGGAAACTTTCTAAATTATTTATAAAAGCAAAAAATAATGAATTAGATAATGGGACCTAATTGTAATAGTCTCAAAATCACAAAAATTGCAAGAAATAATCAAGAATTGAACTTACACGCTGTAAAATATAAAACCAGCTTCTTAAAAGCTCTCTAATGGTGTTTTTAGCTGATGAAGATGAAGAAAAATGATGAATTCTCTAGAATTACCAACTACATCATATTTTACAATTAAATTTTACCCTATTTCCACTTTTGCCCTTTGTTCACACTTGATTTTTTTACATTTCCTGCACACTCATGCCATCCAACCCACTTAATTTGGGTTTACTCATTCCTTAATGATCTCTTAAGCTATTTAATCATATTTTATAGTTTTACACTTTATTCAATTTAGTCCTTTTTCTTCAATTAATTACTAAAATGTTAAAATCTCTTAACAGAACTTTAATACTAACTTAGTAACATTCCATAAATATTTTTAAAAATATTTATGGCTCGGTTTATGAATTAGAGGTCTCGATACCTCGTTTTTATCTAGAAATTTCCTTTAATTCACAATTTCACTAATTCAAAAATATTTCTAAAATCACACGTAACTTTTACTTACTAATATCTAAACTCACATGCCGGATTTAGTGATCTCACATCACTATTCCGACACCACTAAAATTTGGGCCGTTACAACTCTTCCCCCTTAGGAAATTTCATCCTCGAAATTTTGTACCTGAAAATAAATGCGGATATTGTGATCTCATTAATTTCTCCATCTCCCAGGTTGCCTCCTCTAATCCATGTCGATGTCATAACACTTTTACTAACGGTACATGTTTATTCCATAGCTCTTTAACTTCCCAAGCTAAAATTTTCATTGGTTCCTCCGAATAAGTCATTTATGATTGTAGCTCTATCTCAATATGAAGAATCACATGTGATGGATCTGATCTATACCATCTCAACATAGATATATGAAACATATTATGAATCGTCTCAAGTTTCGGAGGCAAAGCCAATCTATAAACTACTAGACCGATCCTCTCAATAACTTCATAAGGCCCAATAAATCGTGGACTAAGTTTTCCCTTTCTACCAAATCGTTGAACTTTCTTCCATGGGAAAATTTTCAAGAACACAAGATCTCCCACATTGAACTCTATATCTCTTCTTTTTAAATCCGCGTATGATTTCTGACGATCGGAAGCAGCTTTCAAACTATCTCGAATAATTCAGACTTTCTCTTCAGTTTCTCGCATCAACTCCACTCCCACTAATTTCGATCACATAATTCTGACCAATACAATGGGGTTTTACATTTTCTTCCATACAAGGCTTCAAACGGTGCCATTTTGATACTAGCTTGATAGCTATTATTATAAACAAATTCAGCTAAAGGTAAATACCTTTCCTAGCTACCATCGAACTCGATTATACAACATCTCAACATATCTTCTAAAATCTGAATTACTCGCTTTGATTGCCTGTCGGTTTGAGGATGAAAAGCTGTACTAAATTTTAATTTAGTACCTAAAGCTTCCTGTAGTTTACTCAAAAATCTCGAAGTAAACCTCGGATCTCGATCAAAAATAACAGACATCGACACTACATGTAATCTCACGATTTCTGACACATATAATTCCGCTAATTTTTAAGCAAAAAATATAATAGCCCGATTTAGGGCTAGTCAGAATAGTGATCTCGAGACCACAAATTCAGAGTTGAATAAATTATTTTTTTATTATTTTGGAGTCATTGCATGTTTATATTAGTTTATGAAAAATTTGGTGAGTTAATTTTGACGTTCGTAAGCTCAATTGAGAAAAAAGACTAAATCGCATAAAATGCAAAAGTCCTAAATTGATCGCTAAAAGTGTCAAATAGATAGAGAATAAATATTGAGGGTCTTTAAAGGGCAATTAAACCCTATTGTGATAGCTTGGCTCGCCATGAGAGATGAAAGTGTGGTAAAGTCAACATTAGGTAAGGTTGATGACATAAGGTGTACTATAATGATGCCAAAAAGCCTAGCTATCATTTTCTTTTCTCCATCCCTTCTTTTGACCAAAATTTTAAGCAAAGAAATGGGGTTTTAAGAGATTGAAATTTCAGCAACTTTAAGCCTTCTCAAGTAAGTGATTTTAATGGTTTTTCTTTAATATTTTTGTACTTTTGATACCCTTGAAACATGGGCTTTCAAATGAGGGTACTATTTTGCAAAATGATCAAGAGTGTAGGATTTTGCCATGAAAGGTTTTGTAATATTTTCTGAGTTTTTATGGAAGAAAATAAGTCTTGGGTGTGTTATGAACAACTTTTGTGAAAGTGTTAGCATGAAAACACCTAAAAGGACTATATTGCATAAGTTGTAAAATAGATGTTAAATATGTGAAATAGTGAGAATTTAGAGTTGCTATAAGAGTAAAAGGGGTTTTTCTAGGCTTAAGATATGAAGAAATTTGATAAAAATTAATTTTCGGGCCTAGGGGTAAAATGGTCATTTTGTCAAAGTCTAAGGGCAAAATGGTCATTTTACTAAAGATATGAATTTTTTATTTCTAAATTTTATTTAGTGACTAAATAAGTGCATTTTACGATTATTCGAACTTAAACCGGGGGAAAGCCAAGCAAATCGATTAAATCGACTAGTCGCCACATTTTGTAATCTGAGGTAAGTTGTATGTAAATAATACAACTACAATGTTAATGTATGTGTTGAATTTTACTTGAATTTAATATAGCATGAATCGCTTGATTTTGGCATTGAGAAAGCATGATGGTAATAGAGATAGTAGAGTTCCCGTTTGAACCCAGGAAATAAACCGGATATTCATGCCATAACATATGGGTTATTGTGAGCTAGTGTAAGACATGTCTAGCACATGCATCGACCATATTATGAGAGCCAGTGTAAGACCATGTCTGGGACATGGCATCGGCATTGAGACGACTGTTAGTGTAAGACATGTCTGGAACATGCATCGGCTTCGAGATGTGTCAGTGTAAGACCATGTCTGGGACACGACATCGGCACAAATATGCTAGAGCTTGTGTAAGACCATGTCTGGGACATGGCATCGGCACCTTACCCCATGTTTGAGGCTTAATGAATATCTGATAGTGTTCCAAATGGTTCAACGATGAAAGTTATGATTTCAAGTTAACGAGGAAAGTATAATTGTGTTGTGAGTGGTACAGGTACCTATTTGGTATATATAGAATATGAAACCATTTTATGATATAATATGTGTTGTAACACCCCTATCCCGTATCCGTCGCCGGAATAGGTAAAGGGGCATTACCGGACTTGAAACTCATATCCGAACAGTAAAAATTTTGAATATATATATATTTTTTATAAAGAACGTTCCTTTAGGTAAATACTAAAGACAGTCAGGGATACAATTTAACTTCTATAAGTACACATTCAAAAGATACCATTTTCGCATGGCTTATATACATTAACCAAAATATTCTTCGGCCACTGGCCTATTCTTTACATGCCATAAAATAATTCAAAACATAACAGTAACAAGCAGTGGATAGTGATAGTGTGACTAGTTGCTGACGATCCCCGAGCCTATAGCTTCCAAATGAGATCTATAAAACAGAGGAAACAAAGTAAACGGAGTAAGCATTACAATGCTTAGTAAGTTTTAAGCAATGTCAACAGATAACAATCAAATTATAACATAGTTGTTCGTATTTTTATTTCACTCTTCCTTCGGGCATACCATCCCTTTACCGAATATGCACATCTCATCATATTTAATAGGCAGATAAATTCTCACTTGATAGTGATCTCTTATAAACATAGGTACATTACATACTTTCACCTAACTTTCCACATTGACCAAACGCACAATAATCATAGAACAGTCTTATTGCTTTACTCACATATGCATCACATAACGACCTTGTGATTTAGTCTAAATCAAGCTTAAATATAATCTCAAAATACATACCTGACCAACTTAATGCATTGAACGTATTTATTACCAATTGTTGCTGTGAAGTCGTATAATCTTATGCTTTACTCGAATCTTCAGCGAAACCTTTAGCTCGAATAGTCCCCACACGTAGTTATCGGGTCTTACCTGGACAAAATCTCCACACGTAGTCATCGGGTCTTACCCGGACATAATCTCCACACGTAGTCATCGGGTCTTACCCGGAAAAAATCTCTACACGTAGTCATCGGGTCTTACCCGGAATATATTTCCAAGCTTCATGTACATTTAATCACATGTTACAACATTCACATCGACTGTCATATTTGTAATTCATTTGCCTCATCAAATATCTAATAATTCACACCTTTCACATTTGGTCATTCGGCTTTACCACATATACATATCTCATACATATTTCACATTAGCCATTCGGCTTTACCACATATACATATCTCATACATATTTCACACTAGCCATTTGGCTTTACGACATATACATATCTCGTACATATTTCACATTAGCCACTCGGCTTTACCACATATACATATCTCGTATATATTTCACATTAGCCACTCGGCTTTACCACATATACATATCTCGTATATATTTCACATTAGCCATTCGGCTTTACCACATATACATATCTCGTATATATTTCACATTAGCCATTCGGCTTTACCACATATACATATCTCGTATATATTTCACATTAGCCATTCGGCTTTACCACATATACATATCTCGTATATATTTCACATTAGCCATTCGGCTCTACCACATATACATATCTCGTATATATTTCACATTAGCCATTCGGCTCTACCACATATACATATCGCGTACATATTTCACACTAGCCATTCGGCTCTACCACATATACATATCGCGTACATATTTCACACTAGCCATTCGGCTCTACCACATATACATATCGCGTACATATTTCACACTAGCCATTCGGCTCTACCACATATACATATCTCGTACATATTTCACACTAGCCATTCGGCTCTACCACATATACATATCTCGTACATATTTCACACTAGCCATTCGGCTCTACCACATATACATATCTCGTACATATTTCACACTAGCCATTCGGCTCTACCACATATACATATCTCGTACATATTTCACATTAGCCATTCGGCTCTACCACATATACATATCTCGTACATATTTCACATTAGCCATTCGGCTTTACCACATATACATATCTCATACATATTTCACACTAGCCATTCGGCTTTACCACATATACATATCTCATAAATATTTCACACTAGCCATTCGGCTTTACCACATATACATATCTCATACATATTTCACACTAGCCATTCGGCTTTACCACATATACATATCTCATATATATTTCACATTAGCCATTCACATATCTCATATATATTTCACATTAGCCATTTGGCTTTACCACATATACATATCTCATATATATTTATCTTGTACATTAATTTCAGCAATAGCTTATAAGCAACTCAAATAGTTTCATCAATGTTTACAACAAATTCACATATTCACTACAAGCTGTTTTCCTGAGCAATAGTCACTAAATTATTTATAACTGGAGCTACAAAACTCAAAATCAATTGCCGTTAATTTTACCTGAATATAGACTCATATATATTCCATCCATAAAATTTTCAGAATTTTAGGTTTGGCCAATCAATACCAGATTTTTCTTAAAGTTTCCCCTGTTTCACTGTTTGACTAATCTGACCACTCTTCACTACGAATCAAATTTCTCATTGTACAGAATTCAAAATATGTTCTATTTGATTTCATTTGAAACTAGACTCATTAGGGAGTCTAAGCATATAAATTTTATCTTATAACCATTTTTGTACAAATTATAATGATTTTCTAAAAACAGAACAGGGGATTTTGGAGTCATTCTGACACTGTCTCACACAACTTTAAATATCTCTTTATAGGAAATTTCTTTCCTTACACGGTCTCTTTTATAAGAAACTAGACTAATTAAGCTTTGAATAAATATTTTATTCAGCCTATAATTCCACACCAATAATTTATAGTGATTTTCTAAAATCACGTTACTGCTGCTGTCCTAAGCAAATTATTACAATTTGCTCTTAAATTTCCAAGTCCAAACACTTATGAACTTACCATTTGAGTTTAAGACATATCATGGCCACATCATATCTTATTAAATCAACTCATTATGTCCTATTATGATTGAATTTACTCAACGTTTAATCACTTAAAACTTACCTCGGAAGTTGCTGAATGATTACGACGGCTATTCGATCACTTTTTCCTTTCCCTTATCCAACTTTGATCCTCTAGGCTCTTGAGCTAAATCAAACAATTTACTTCCCAAATTAAACATAGTCATACGGCATCCATATACATTTTATACTAGCTGAAATGCACCATCAAGATATACTTTACTCAAATAATTTACCTTGGCCGATCATGTATAATGTTTTGTAGCTTAATAAATTTAACATACATTATGTATTTATAATATTTGTGCAGCCAATTATCCATGGTCATACACACACAATCAAAAATAAATACCAAATTTTCATATCCTTTATGCCCTAAGCCGAATACACTTGTCATGTTCACCTACATTTTTCAAGTACAACATTCTCATATTCGGCATTAGTATCAAGCATAATAGCCAATTCTTCCCACCTTGAATCTATGCATCTATTTAATCATAGTTTGTTCAAGCACTCATACAACAAGATACATCCAATTTAACAAGAAACAAAAATCTTATTTCTCCATAGCTACTATGGCCGAAAGTTCTAGGCATCTCAATACCGAAATTTTTAACATGGGTTGCCTAAAGAACTTGGTGATGAGTTCAAATTAATCTAACATTTCAAGCAACTTAACACATCCATATAACTAAAAATTCTAAGTTTAAACACAATACAACATTTTAGCACCATGGCCGAATACTTCATGAAGTTGTTAAGACCCATCCTTTTTATTAAGCACTCAAACTCAATCATTTTCATGCCTCATCACCACAACATCAAACACCAACCAAGAAGACAACACCCATGGCCGAGTATCATCTCCATTAAATAGCAAAAGAATTTAAACCAACATCTAGAAATATGCATGAATTTCATGGAATAACATCAAACATACCTCTTCCTAAACATCAACCAACCGAACATGAAGCAAGAGAATCCTCTTCTTCTTCCTTCCTCAAGTCACGGCAATGGGGGAGCATGGACGAGACAACTTTGTTTTCATCACCCCTCCCTTTTCATTACTTTATTACTAACCTTTTATTTTATTATTTCTAACATAAAACATTAACACAAAATGTTTATAATATGCTTTAACCCATAGCATGGCCGGCCATTACCTAAAGTTTTGGGTAATTTGACATGCAAGGACAAGCATTTTCTAACATGCATCAATAGGCCACTTTAACATTTGCCTAGCACATTTCTAAATTTTCTCACATAAGTCCTATTTAATAAAATCCACTTACAATTAACAAAATTCAAACATGAAATTTTCACACATGCATATATATAATAAGCATCAAATATGACGGTTAATTATTTTTATGACTCGGTTTTGAGGTCCCGAAACCACTTTCCGACTAGGGTCACATTAGGGGTGTCACATGTGTACTGAATATTGATGAGTAAGTTTTTCTTATGCCCAATTGTATGTCATGAGCTTGTTAGTGAATGGTAAAGTTATGTTGTATATTCATTCATGTGCAACTTACTAAGCTTTATGCTTACTCCCTCTTCTTTTGCATTTTCTTAGAGTGCCGCCTATCTAGCTCAAGGATCAACGGAAGTCAGAGATATTGATCACACTATCGATCTAAGCTTTCGGTATAGTTTGATTTATATTTTTGAATATGTCATGTATAGGGAATTAGACTTGTGTTTTGTGTTATTATTAATTTGGCCAAATGTGTTGGTCTGGGATAAATCCCTCATTTTGCATTAAGCCTTGAATGATGGCTAATATTCATTTTGATTTATTTGCAAATATGTGATTTTCATGGATAAGTAAAATGCTCAAATAGAATGTTGTTTATTGTGGCTGAACTGGTCGCATGAGATAGCCTTATATTGGTTTTGGTTGCCATTAAGCAGGTTGTGTAAATAAGGGTGGCTAAAAGGCTTGGTAAATAGCCTTATATTGTCCACATGAGTAGACACTCGGGTGTGTGTCTAGGCCGTGTGTGATGCACGGTCTGCCCAATGGGCGTGTGGTCTGACCGTGTGTCCCTTGCATGTAAAAATTTCAAGTCAGTATGCAAGATAGTAAACACATAGGCAGAGACACGGTCGTGTGTCTCAGCCGAGTGATGGACACGGCTTAGCACACGGACGTGTGCCTTGGCCGTGTGACATTTTGGGAATGCTGAGGTTAGAAACAGAATGTCCATGTTTTTGCACACGGGCTAGGGCACGGGTGTGTCATGGCCGTGTAAAGGACACGGGCCAGGGACACGGGCGTGTGCCAGGCCGTGTGAAAACTCCTGTAGGTGTGCATTTAGAATTAATTCCACACGGGTGGAGGACACGGGCATGTTGCCCTTCCACACGGGTGTTTGCCCTATTTCTAAGACAAATTTTCTATAAATGGTTTAAGGGCCGGGGTTAATCCTGTATAGTTTCCAATGGTTGATTCAGAGATTGTAGGCCCATGATAAGAAGTTTAAAGTAGAAATTGAAAAAGTTTCAAATTGAACAGAGTTTTGGTGACTCGGAAATGTTTGAAAACATGAGTTTAAGGTTCGATAATGCTTCGTATTTCGTCTCGACGAAGGGTGCGGGTGTGGGGTGTTACAGAAAAACTGTTCTGACCGGAATAAAATGTGCTGACTTAGCCAATCTGTCCACTATCACCTAAATCGAGTTTTTCTTTTTTGGAGTCACAGGCAACCCAGATACAAAATCCATCGTCACATGTTCCCACTTCTATTCCAGAATCATTATGGGCTGTAACAAACTCATGGACACTTGATGTTCTGCTTTTACCTGTTGATAGATCAAACATTTTGCCACAAATTCATAAATTTCCCGTTTCATACTAGGCCACCAATACATTTTCTTCAAATCACAATACATCTTCGTACTACCCGGATGAATCGAGTACATACTACTTTGAGCCTCTGATAATATATCATTTTTCAATTTTAGATTATTTTGAAGACAAATTCTGTTGCGATAATGTAACATACCACTATCATCAATAGAGTATTCTGAGTTCAAGTTGTCTTGAACCATCTGTCGTTTCAACACCAACTTCGGGTCTTCATCTTGCAACTCCCTAATTTGTTGAAAGAATACTAGTTTTGTCTTTAATTCTGCTAACACTGTAACACCCCGAACCCGAGACCGTCACCGGAGTCGAACACGAGGTGTTAACGGACTTTAAACCACTTATAAAAAATTTCCCAGACACTGCCAATCTGCGTACTAGTCGCTTTAAAAATCATATCTTGAGTTCAGAAACTCGGAATCCAGTTCTGTAAATTTTCCCTGAAACTAAACTCATATTCCCATCTACATATTTTTTTCTAGAATTTTTGGTTGGGCCAATTAGTACAGTTTATTAGTCAAAGTCTCCCATGTTACAGGGATCGACTACACTAACCTTTGCGCATTACGACTTGGATATCTCCCTTCACAGAGCTTCAATACTGATGACGTTTGTTTCTATAGAAACTAGACTCAGAGAGGAATCTATACATATATGGCATGACTCCTAATTGTCTCTGGTTAATTTATAATGAATTTCCAAAGTCGGAACAGGAAATCCAGAAACCGTTCTGGCCCTGTCTCACGAGAACCTGAATATCTCTTAATATACTGTCCATATGATTGTTTCGTTACTTTCCTATGAAATAGATTCATCAAGGTTCGTTTACATAATTTATTCACTATTTAATTCCATTCCTACTATTTTTAGTGATTTTCCAAATCTACATCACTGCTGCTGTCAGCATCTGCCTTTAAGGTAGACTTTACCTATTTCATAGTTTCCATGATTCAACTAGCCCTTTTAGCATAAATAGCACAAATTATGATAGTGATTAACCATTCCCATGGCCAATCCTTGTTAAGCATATCCACACCTCTCAATAACCATATCCATACCAAATGATGATAACATTATGCTCAAACATATATAAGCCATTTTCGCATGGCTATCCAAAATTATACAAGTCCAAAGGGTCCATGACCCCAACAAAAAGGGTAGTCCTATACATGCCATTTCGAAGTTCAACCAAAATTGTACCAAAAGGGGGGGGCTTTGATAGTGTGGGCGACTTCGACTTCAAAATCCCGAGTCCGATAGCTGGAGAACCAAAATCTATAAAACAGAGAATCAAGGAGACGGAGTAAGCAATTTATGCTTAGTAAGTTTTGAGCAAGGGATTCCAGCACAACAAAAGTATAGCATTCATGTAGCTAAACGGATAATTTCATATGCACAATTTTTCAATATCATACTTACTTCACATTACCAACCCTTTTATTCATGCACAAAGATCAACTTAGCCAAAGGCCGGTAGCTCATTTATCAACTGAGCGAATACTTATTTGTAAGGGTTCAACTAATTCAAAGCACATACGAAACATACCTTAATGTTGGGATGTTTCAAGCGTATTAACTGAAATTTTTACAGCAAGATCATTCATTCCCAAATCACGTACCTTCGGAATTTAACCGGATATAGCTACTCGTTCAAATGCCTTCGGGACATAGCCCGGTCATAGTAACTCGCACAAATGCCTTCGGGACTTAACCCGGATTTAGTAACTCGTACAAATGCCTTCGGGCTTAGCCCGGAATTAGTATCTCGCAAAAATGCCTTCGGATCTTAGTCCGGATATGGTCACTTAGCACAAAGCCTTCGGGACTTAGCCCGGACATCATTCAAATAACCATGCACATTTAACAATAAATCATGGCACATTCGTATTTCGTTTTCGTTAGCAAAACTCAAACACAAGACACTTATCATTCTTGCAATTTCGGCTCAATAGCCACACACAAAGAGCATGATTTTGATTTGCTTAAAACATGATCTAATCAAATCATAATTTAAGCTCTTTTACTCAAGAACTTACCTCGGATGTTGTCGAACGATTCCGATAGCTATTCGACCACTTTTTCCTTCCCTTTATCGGATTTAGTTCCCCTTTGCTCTTGAGCTTAATTAAACAAATAAATTGATTTAATCATTTGAGCATTGAAAAGAGGAACACAAGGCACTTAGCCCATATTTATACATTAGACATTAAAGTCACATATGTACGGAATCATGAATCAAACTCAACATTTTAGCTAATTTTCCCCCTTGGCCGAATTTTCTAAGCCAAGACAAAAGCATCAATATGCTTGCCTCTAACCGAATACATGCAACACCAATCTCCTTCCTATGGCCGAATATGCATGTCTATGTTGGGGCCGATTGCAACACTTAATACATTCTACAAGTATGGTCACTTGTATTGACTAAACACCATTTTGTTTCAAGTTCAAAACTTGGCTAATACACACATATATACACTAGTAAAGCATCCTCTCCCTTTCCATCAATTTAACACATGCATTATTCATTAATATACAAAAATTATATTCGGCCTTAGCACACAACTTGCTAGCCGATTCTTCTCCATCTAGCAACTAATGCACATATGTGCTCATTCGTTAGACTCTACTTCATCTAACAACAACATATTTTTCCCTTCTACTTCCTACCATGGCCGAATGCATCACAACACCATACCATTTCAATTTTTGGTCATGGTTAAACAAAGAACTTAATGTCTCACTCAAAAATGCTAAAAAGAAGATTCGAGAATCATCAATCCACCATCACATGCATCATTAACAA
Source organism: Gossypium hirsutum (assembly GCF_007990345.1). Lineage (NCBI taxonomy): Eukaryota > Viridiplantae > Streptophyta > Magnoliopsida > Malvales > Malvaceae > Gossypium > Gossypium hirsutum. Next base: position 27,929,637 of record NC_053429.1, on the reverse strand, counting down.
GCTTCATATTTAGCATGCAATGGCATTAACACAAAATCCACCTAGGCCGAATATCATTCCCATGACATAGCAAAGATTTGAACCATGGGCTAATTAGAACTCAAGCTAGCAACTAAAAACATGCATGAATCTCATGGCACAACCTCAAACATACCTTGATCTAGATACAAGTATGGCCAAACCTCCTCCTAATCCTCTTCCAAACCAAACATGAAGCAAGAACTCACTCCTCCTTCCTTAGAATTTTCGGCCAAAAGAAGATGAAAAGGATGAACAAAATTTTTCTTTTCTTTTCTTTAACTCACGGCAATGGGGGGGAAACAACCACACACTTTTTTTTTGTTTTCATCATATTCCCTTTCATTATTTTATGCCCATGCTCCTTATTTTATCATACTTCCCATGAAACACTAACTCAACATGTTTATGACATGTTCTTGCCCATCACACTTGGTCTACCATGCTTGTCATGGCCGGCCACTACTAATAGAGGGGGGAAATTGACATGCAAGTCCCCCTTTTTCAACATGCACTAATAGGTCCTTATGCTTTGACCTATCACATTTCAAAATTTTCTCACATAAGTCCTATTTACTAAAACTCACATGCAATCGACTAAATCGAAGCTTGAAATTTTCACACATTCATAATTACATATTCTAGACCATAAATATCACATTCGAACATTTCGGTGACTCGGTTTAGCGGTCCCAAAACCACTCCCCGACTAGGGACAATTTTAGGCTGTCACAAACACAGAACCATCTTCATTAACAAACAAATGAGCATTCAATGCCCGAAGAACGAATAATGACGATTTTTTACTAAGTGCATCTGCCACTACATTTGCCTTCTCCGGATGGTAGTCAATGATAAGATCGTAATCTTTCAATAGCTCTAGCCATCATCTTTATCTCAAGTTCAGCTCTTTCTGCGACATTAAATACTTCAGACTTTTATGGTCTGTATACACAAAACATTTCTCCCCATATAAGTAATGTCTCCAAATTTTTAAAGCAAAAACAATAGCAGCTAGCTCAAGATCATGTGTAGCATAGTTCCTTTCATGTGGTTTCAATTATTGAGATGCATATGGTACAACTTTTACTGACTGCATCAGTACACAGCCTAAACCATTCAAAGATGCATCACTATATACCACATACGGCACACTTGATTTAGGCTGAGCTAACATTGGACCCTCTATCAACATTTTCTTCAACTAATCAAAACTTCATTGACACTCATCAGACCATACAAATTCAATATTCTTCTGTAGTAACTGGGTCATCGGTGAAGCAATCATTGAAAAGTCTTTCACAAATCGACAGTAATAACCAGCTAACCCTAGAAAACTTCGTACTTCTATAACATTCTTCAGAGTTTTCCAATTAATCACCACTGACACCCTGTTCAGATCTACTCGTACACCATCTACCGACACAATGTGACCTAAGAATCCCACCTCGTGAAGCTAAAATTCACATTTGCTTAATTTTCATATAACTATTTTTCCCTCAAAATCTGTAACACAAATCTCAAGTGCTGAGCATGCTCGGATTCTGTCTTTGAATAGATCAGTATATCATCAATGAACACAGCTACAAATCAATCTAGATAAGACTGAAAAATCTGATTCATTAAATCCATAAAAGCAGTTGGAGCATTGGTCAAACCAAATGGCATTACTAAAAACCCATAATGGCCATACCGAGTTCTGAAAGCTGTTTTTGGCACATCACATTCTTTTACTTTTAACTGATAATACCCGGATCTGAGATCTATCTTTGAAAATACTGCGACACCCTTCAACTGATCAAATAAATCATGAATACGAGGTAAATGATATTGATTTTTAATCATTACCTTATTAAATATTCTGTAATTTTTGCACAATCTCAGTGAACCATCCTTCTTTTTCACGAATAAAATAGGTGCACCCCATTACGACATACTTGGTCTAATAAACCCTTTGTCTTACAACTCTTGTAACTGTGTCTTCAACTCTTTTAATTCTGCTGGGGCCATTCTATACGGTGTCATTGATATAGGAGCAATTCCCGGAAGCACATCTATCACAAATTCAACTTCTCTATCGGGTGGTAAACCCGATAATTCTTTAGGAAACACATCAATGAATTCATTCACAACAGGTAATTGCTCTAACTTTGATTCAGAACTCTGAGTATTAAGAATATAGGCTAAGTATGCCTCATTTCCTTCACGCAATAATTTCTGGGCAGAAAAAGATGAAATCATTCTAACAGTATTGTCTAAATTCCCAAATTTAACCAAAATGATATCTCCTATCTGACATTTGGAACTGATTCATTTTTCTCGACAATTCACTACCACATCATGTTTCATTAACCAGTCCAGCCCAAGATTATGTCAAATTCCCGAAAGGGTAACAATATCAAATCAGCGGGGAAATCATAGCCCTTAACTTTCAGTAGACAGTTACAACATATTAAATTAACTACCACACTTTGGCCTAACGATTTGTAACTTGTACATCATAATCAGTAGGCTCAATAAATAAATTCTTTTCAAATGCTAACATAGTGAAAATATATGAATGTGTAGACCCAGGGTCTATTAAAGTATACACAAGAACATCATAAAGATAAAAAGTACCAGCAATTATGTCCGGAGCTGTCGCTTATTCTCTTACTCGAATGGCATAGGTACGAGTAGGGGCCCTAGCTTTTGATCAGCTAGCAGTATCTTTCATACCTGAACGAGTTGCCTCTGTAGCACTACTCTGACCAAAACGTCTTCCTTTTTTAGGAGTTTTCTATTTCTCTTTCTATTCCACTTCTTCTATTTGTAGTTGGGGACAATTTCGAATAAAGTGATTAGTGGCCCCACATTTATAACAAGCCCCTAACTTACCTCTACATTCACCGGGGTGACTTCTTACACAATGTTGGCATTTAGGCCTTAGGGTATTTTGCACACTACCCACGCTAACAACAGGTCTGCCGGATGCCCTAAAATTAGATTGTCTTGGTCTACTCTTTCCTGATCTTTCCAGTACTGAAGTGGCTCGACTAAATTCCTCTTTAGATTTCTTCACTGGTAAAGCTGCTAAATTCCTCTTTAGATTTCTTCACTGGTAAAGCTGAAAATAACTTAGATGCACTTCTTTTGAAATATTCTTTGCTCCTTCTTTCTCGTTGCATCTTTTTATTATATACTTCTTCAAGTTTCTGAGCACTATCTGATAGAACAACGAATTCTCATATCTCAGTGCCCCCTATCATCATTCTGGTCTCATCATTAAACCCTTCTTCAAATCTGATACACATTTCTTCCTCAGTAGGTAGAATATCTCAAGCATATTTGCTGAGATAAACAAATTCTCTTTCATATTCAGCCACTGACTTTTTCCCTGTCGTAAGTCGAGAAATTCTCTTTTCTTCTTATCCAAATATCTTCTACCAACATATTTCTTCTTAAATTCATTCTGGAAAAACTCCCAAGTGATTTTTTCAGTAGGTACCATGGCTTTAATTGTTTCCCACCAGTTATAAGCTTCTTCTTTCAATAGTGACACAACACATATTAAGTAATGATTTGGTGAGCATGCCATTTGTTTAAAAACCCTCATTATACTTTGCAACTAATACTCAGCTTTGACGGGGTCATCATTTGCTCTTCCCCGAAATTCTTCAGCCCCATGTTTTCTGAGCTTTTCAAACAGAGAACGTTTACTGGATTCCGTTGTTGGAGGGGGTGGAGGAGCAACCGGGAGTATTACTGGTGTTGAAATAGGGGGAGAAGGTTGCTGAGCCTGATTTCTTTATCACATATTCTCATTATACCACTGATTCATAAATCCATAAATCATATTTTTGAATTCTTGTTCTCGCATCAAGGAAATTGGAACCTCATTACTTATTCCTTGTTCAGAGGTTTGTACTGTACTGTTAACTTCTTCTTGCTCGGTATGTTCTGGTCTATTTGACATCTTTTCAATTCGAAGATAATCTATAATAAAAATAGGGATTAGATCGGATTATACACATCACACTATCACAGATTTATATGGCATGTATTTTTAAGCACTGTACACATCACACATATTTTGATAATTGGCTAAATCGAAGTTCTGATACCACTAAATGTAACACCCCTTACCCTTATTCAACGCTGGAACAAGGTATGAGGCATTACCAGACTTAAACTCAATTATAAATACACAAAACCAGATCATAAAACTTCATTCCAAATTAACTATTATTCAAACACATGCTTAAAGTCCCTTATACGGGCCTACGAGGCCCAAAATATACGTTGGAGATAGATGGGGACCAAACTAAGAACTTTCAGAGCTTTTAGAAAACTTAAAAAAAATTATCATGAAACAGGGCCACACGACCGTGTCGATAAAGACACGTCCGTGTGGGTAGGCCATGTGGTTCCACACGCCCATATCCCAAGCCCGTGGAGCTCTTTGACTTGTATTCAAGACGAAACTTGAGTCACACGGCCAGAGCACACGCTCGTGTTGCTAGGCCGTGTGATAATTAAATTTCACATTTTAAGTGCAGACTTCACACGACCATATCACATGGCCATGTTAAAGCCCCTGTACGTCACACAGCCAAGCCATATGCCCGTGTGCTAGGCCGTGTGCGTAAACCTGGACATTCTGTTTCTTATTTTTAAGTTGCAGGGGACACACGGCCTTATCACATGCGCATATGGCACACGGCCTAGACACACACCTGTGTGCCTACCTGTGTGGGTGAAAATAGACCCTTTAAGACCACTCTTCTTACCTTTATACTAACCTTCTGCACAAAAAACACATTTATATACCAATAAAGTCCAACCAATGAACCAATTCAAGCCAAAACGTGTATATTTCATTATCTATTATAACTAACACATTCAAATTACATTGCATACTTAACTTTTACTTACTGGAACGGTGGAAATGTGCAAGTGTACACAATCGTAACAAGTGATAAAGTGACAAGTAAATGTCGAGTTATCGTACCCACAGAGACTGTAAAAAACAATATTTTTTAAATTAATTAAAACACTTTGGTGAGGTAAAAATAATTTTGGTTTGAAAAGAGTGATTTATAAACTAAGATTTTAAAACTAAGCAAACAATTTAAATAAAATAAAAGAGTTCTAGTGCATGATTTCAATTAAGATTTAATCAAGATGATATAATTGTGTTGGATTAATTATACCTGTTTAACTTAGAAATATTAAATTCGTGCTTATGCTGTTATGAATAAATTCACGGCAACCCAGTAATTTGCTAACTTATGAACATATTTACTAATTAAAAGAATTCCATTTATCTCTTGAACATATCCCTATGCCAATTCAACCGACTAAACAGATTTAATAAAGTAAACATGCTATCGCACATACATACTTATTGAATTAAATTATGTCTCGCATATTCCTATTTCGATTCAACCGATTGATTCAACTTAATAAACATGTAAAAGATCATGTGAAGTAACAAAGTAACCATACCTTGAAACAATTTAATCACAACAATCTTGCAAGTTATGCAAGGCATATGTATCGCCAAATACAATGCTGATTTAAGTTTCAGTTACCTTAGAAGAATTAAACATGCACTGATTAAGTACTGAGTCCATTAATTGCAATTTCAATCAGTTTAAACAATTAATTCTTTAGTTATCTAAACAATTATAATGCCAGATAACCTAAGCATGATTTTACTTAATCAAGCATTTCACTGAGGCCTATAACAGCATAAACACTAATTTAATAATTCAAGTAGGCAAAATATAATCAACCCAACACCAATTAAATTCAAGCTAAATTGATTAAAAAAACCATTTCAACAACAATATTTTTCATAGATATGTTCATCATAAAAACAACAGAAATTAAAAAGAAAGGGAACAGAAAGCAAATCCAGTGTTTCTCTGCAGCTTGACTGTTGCTCCGTTCTTAGTCTCCATTGTCTTCGCCGAGCAAGGCTTCTATGAATCCTTGATTGCTGCCCAAGATGGCTGAAGAACACCTCTTTCTCAAGAGAGGAAATCGGCACAAGAGGAAGGGAAAATGGGATGGAAAAATGGAGAGGAAACTTTGAGAGAAGTGAAGAGAGGATAAGAGAATGTTGTGGAATGAGGGATGTTGAGGGATGTTGAGGGATGCTTTGAAATGGGCAGCATAGGGTGGCTTTTATAGCAGCAGAGGGATGCTAAAAATAGTAAATTCAGCAGCCAAGAAAGCCCTCCCATGGCTGGCCACACACATGGCAAGGTTGAAGCTTTCAACCTTGCTAAAAATAGGCTGGGGCAAATCTACAAAGCCTAAAATAAAGGTAGGGTTTTCACGTAATTTGGAGGTTTTTCAAGGGCATTTTTGCAAGCATATTTTATCAGCTAATTTTCTGATTTGGGTCAGCCAATGAACGGTTTTGGTCAGCCCAATTAGTGGCTGGTTCGGCTCACTCCATTCGGTTCAACCAGTGCGGTTCACTAGGCCCTTTCTTCATAATTAATTAAAATTAATTCATTTAACCTAAATTAAATAGAAAATAAATTAAAATTAATTTAATTATGAATTAATACACATTTCTGGACTGTCTTGGGCTGGAAATTAATTGGCCTCGATACTTCAAATTACTCTCGATTTTGTTTTTCTCGCAGTGTTTACCGGGTCCTTTTTCTCCAATTGTGTAATTCTGTCAAAAATAACCAAATTTAATCAAAATTAACTATGAAATTAATTAAAATTCATAATTTTCACATTTTTAACATAATTTAATTATTTTATAATATTTAATTATTTTTCGACAAGAATTTAACCGGAATAGCCTGGTTTTAAGTTAAAAAGGGTATGAAAAAGTATATAAATTTTTGTGTTTCCACTTACTAATATCTAAACTCACATGTCGAATTTAGTGATCTCACATCACTATTCCGACACCACTGAAATTTGGGCCGTTACAAAATTTTCATACGAAACTTTCACACATGCTAATTCATATATTATATACACAGAAAATAATATTTAAGTATTTTTTTCTGACTCGGATCTGTGGTTTGGAATCCACTATTCTGACTAGGGTCTAAACCAGACTGTTACAGTGTGAAAATTGAATTCTAGTAGTTAAAAGTATCAAATAGCTATGGAATTTAAAATTGGAGGTCCTTATATAGCAAATAAACCATTTAGAGTAGTTAGTAGATAAGAATAATTATTCATCATTGGAAATTTAATAAATTAGTAAGGTTAATTTTGAAAAGTTAATAAAATAATGATGATAAATAAATTAAATAATTATTATTATTAGTCATTCCCATCATCTTTCATAAAAAATATGGAAACCCTAGCCATGGAAGCTTGAGTTCTAGCAAACTGATTTGGCTTAATTAGGTATGTATTTTAGTCTCATTTTTAATAATTTTTATGTTTTCGAGATCGTATAGCTTAATCTAACTATCTCGGGGATTAATTTGCAAAATTGTTAAAGTATTAGGGTTTTTTCATGGATGAGTATAGTTGAATTTTGAAGTTTTATGATAGAAAATGAGATGTTGTTGTTAGATAAACAACTTTTGTAAAGAGAATTTTGATAAAATTATCAATTAGGGACTAAATTAAAAAGATAAAAAAATTATGGAAAAATTCTAAATTTTGTGAAATACATGGGTTACTATTGATATGTATGAAAATTAGCTAGGCTTGAATAAGGATTAAATAGTATGAATTTCATTTTTCGAGCCTAGGGACTAAATTGTAATTAATTAAAGTATAAGGGCAAATAGTAATTTTGCCAAAAATGTGTGTTGGATTAAATTGAATATGAATTATATTAAATTGAGTTAAATTCATTCGTATAGATCTGGATAGATCTAATACGGAGTTAGATCGAGGTAAAGAAAAAGTATCAGATTAGTAGCCTTCGTATCTACATATACTTATCGAGATAAGTTCGTGTAACTAAATTATATATTTATATGTTTTAAAATTGAATGTTGCTGTGTGTGATTTGTACAAATTGCCATGTGTAATTATGATCACATATCTGATAATTATCGAGTCCCGTTTGAACCTTAGAAATTCGAAGGATACAAATGATATGTCATTAGGGTTCCCCATATGGTTGTGATCCTGCATGTGTTGCAAACACCCCACAGCTCTCTTGAGCTTCCTGATACTTGGCTCTCATGAACTTCTCAATATTTGGCTCGCAAGAGCTTCCCGTTACTTAACTCACATGATCTTTCTGTCATATGGCTCGAAAGAGCTTCCCGTTTACATGCTTGTATAAGTATACAAGTACATGAATTGACAGATTACAAATTTGTACATTTTGTGTATACTATCCAACGATATTTTAAATGGTTCAACGGGAAAAGTTCTGATATGAAATAATATGAGTTCGAAATGAACAATTACATGTATATACTTGAATTACATGGAAATGATATTATATGATATATTGAAATATTAGCTGGTTGATACATGTATGTGAATCTTACCTAGTGATTATGTACATCCATGTTTATTGGTTATGGAAAGTGTTACATGGCTAACATGTTGAGGATATGTGTTTAGGCTTTTGGCCAAATTGGTTTGGTTATATTAGCATGCTTACCTTAAATGTGATTAAATGGTAAGTTAATTTCCTTGTTATACGAACTTACTAAGCTTAAATGCTTACTCTGTGTTATTTTCCATATTTTATAGTAATTCAGAAACTCATTTTGGTTAGAAGTTAGTCAGAACAACTTCACACTATCCATCAGCCTTTTCGGTATAATTAGTAAATTAATTTTGCTTAAAATGACATGTATAGATTAATTTGGCCAATGATGGCATATAAAAGTTTTGTTGGAATTAGCCATTTGAATGGCTTGTGATGGATAAATTTTGATATGTATGTAAGTGGCCTTATCATATTTGATGTGTATTTGAAATGGTTGAATGATGGAAATCTTATAGGTATATTAATGGTTAGGTTGAATAGGTATATTTAGTAAATTATGCATACATGTATTTGGTCATGTAGGTAAAATTAGTTATTTGATTGATATGAGTTATGTTGTCATTTATACAGCCTAAGGGCATATTGTTGGTATGTGATAGTATTACATGTTTAAGTATTGATTTTGGCTTGATTTGAATGTCTTGTTATGGCTTGTTGATGTCCAAAATGTTGATTTAGGTTGATGGAAAATTGGGTGAGAAATATGGCTAGGAAAATTGTAACACCCCGAACCCGAGACCGACACCGGAGTCGAACACGAGGTGTTAACAGACTATAAACCCCTTATAAAGATATTTTCCAGACACTGCCTAATCTGCGTACTTGTCGCTTTAAAAATCATATCTTGAGTTTCACAACTCGAAAATCAGTTTCGTGATTTTTCCCTGAAACTAGACTCATGTTCCCATCTACATGTTTTTTTCTGGAATTTTTGGTTGGGCCAATTAGTACAGTTTATTAGTCAAATTCTTCCAAGTTACTGGGGTCGACTACACTGCCCTTTGCGCGTTACGACCTGGATATCTCCCTGTACAGAACTTCAATACTGATACCGTTTGTTTCTATAGAAACTAGACTCAGAGAGGAATCTATACATATATGGTACGACTCCTAATTATCTCTGGTTAATTTATAATGAATTTCCAAAGTCGGAGCAGGGAATCCAGAAACCGTTCTGGCCCTGTCCCACGAGAACCTGATTTTCTCTTAACATACTGTCCATATGATCTTTTCATTATTTCTATATGAAAATAGACTCATCGAGCTTCGATTACATAATTTATTCATCAATCAATTCCATTCCTACTATTTTTAGTGATTTTTCAATTTCATGTCGCTGCTGCTGCCAGCATCTGTTACGAAGGCAACCATGCCCACTTCATGTTTACTCCTTGATTCAACTAATAATTCCTCATGCATATCACAAATTATGATCATGACTAACCATGCCAAGGCTAATCATTGTCAACTTCTCCCTACTACATTATTGCCATATCATAAATTTTAACACCAAAACAATTAACCATGACATATGGCATAAAAAGGTCGAATCATCAAAATTCACGACCTAACGTTATGAAACCAAACCCAACCGAACATTTATGCCATTTTCGCATGGCTAAAAGTTTACATACCAAAGTTCGAACACAACATAATAGCCTATACATGCCAAAATGTTCTTCTAAGCCAACTAAGAAGAAAGTACCAAAACTTGCTATCCGGTGTGATGACTTCGATGACGGCCTGACCCCGCGAAAATAGATGAGTCCAAGCAACCTATAATGGGTGACAAGGAAACACCGAGTGAGTTTATAACTCAGTAAGTCATAAGCAATGCACTACCATCCATCAATAACATTATCACAAGAGGAAACAAAATGGAACGAGACAATTTACTCCATCCATACCGAACCATACCATAGTTCCTCCAACCTATCGATTCAATTTCATATCAATTCATGCATTCACAATCCATATACTCATCAATAGGACATTGAAGCATTTTCATAAATCAATTTATTTTCGTTACAATCAAACAACAAAACGGCCTTTCACCCATCCTACGATAAATTTTATGTACGTGACTTCAAGTATAGTTGTCACATAGGTTCATCTTACCGAGCTCAACACCAAGTATAAGCATAGCACATATTAGCCATGTACTCAAGACACTTACCCGATCCGCTGTCCGCGATCGACTCAATAGTGTCGCACACATAGTGTCCATAATGATTCACGAATGTATATTGAGCCCGCACACTCAGTGCTATATAATCAACTCGCACACTTAGTGCTACGTAATCAAATCGCACACTTAGTGCTACATAGTCAAACTCGCACACTTAGTGCCGCATGGTCAATTCGCACACTTAGTGCATCATATTCATTTCGCACACTTAGTGCAACATAGTCAAATCGCACACTTAGTGCTGTACAATTTAATCCCGCGCACTTAGCGCCAATCTCATGGTCATAAATGGTTATCCCGCACGTTTAGTGCCGAGATCAACAACTCAGTACATCTTACCTCTTTTCGTTCATTCAACAATTTCATCATCACATACGTACATGCATATATATATATATATGTATATTTATTCATTCCATTCAGCATCAATACATGACATTATGACCATTGAAATAATACCAACTACATGCTTAATGACTTACCTCGTGTTGGGTAAGACGGTTCCAACTCGGCTACTCGATAACCTTTTCTTTGCCTTTGCTCGATTCACCTCCTTTAACTCCTTGAGCTAAATCAATAATTTAACTAGTTTAACCACCTTGCTAAATATTTACAATCCAATTTCACATGTATATGTATGTTAGTATATTCGGCTAATAACCTCATGCAACTACCATATCATCAAAAATCTAATCACACATGCACATGCATTAGGTAAGTTACCTTTGCTAATTTTAAACCCAACATCACACAAGCTCTCAAGAGATGGCCGAATGCCTCTTTTGTTACCCAACTAATCATTCAACAATTCCATCCCCTTTACCACCCTTTTATGCCTAATTATCTAAATCAAGATAAGATCATCAACATGCCTAACCATAGCCGAATGTGCAACATTAATCTATCACCTCTATCTCTTAAATACTATCAAGTTCATTTACTTCTAATTTCTTAAGTTCAACATCTTAATGCCCATTATAGCCACTCCCATAATCTACATTTAAAAATCGGCAACACCCACATTCAACTATCTTAGCCGAATACTCCTCAACACTTAGACCAAAGTATGCACATTAAACTTAATACAACTTTCATTATACCTTTCACCCTAAAACATAATTTATAAATCTTGCCCTTCCTTCCATGTTTCGGTCAATTATTCAAATTACCTCATAGCATGAACATTTTTTTTTCAACTAATCTAGCATGACTCATTCGGCCTTAACAATGAACCTCTTTTCATACAAGGACAAAAATAAATCAAATGAACCTTCCATCTAAACCCCATTCTATCTTCTACTCATTCAATAATACATGTAAACAACTACTAATTCTAGTACTTTGATACACGGTTTAGTGCCCAACCATCATAAAAGTTTGAATCTTTCTTAATATTGTCAAAATACATTCACAAATTGACTTAAACATATAAGAAGATTTAACTAACACTTCAAAACTTACCTCCTACTAGCAAGAAGTAGTGCCGAATTGCCTAAAGGAGAATTTTCCTTTTTCTCTTCTTTGGTTTCGGTTTTGGCAAGGTGGAGAAGAATATGAACACTCCTCTTCCCTTTTCCTCTTTCATTCCATTTTATTATAATTATTTTAAGTCATTTGTTAACTAAACAAAACATAATAAATTAGAATAAGTGGAGCACCATCACTCCTTGGCCGGCCACCCATCATCTTTTGGGCAATTTGACATGCAAAACCACTCTTTTTGGTACATGCACTAATAGACCATTTTGAATTAGACTATCATATTTTTACAATGTCTCAAATTGATCCCAATTAATAATTTCTCATGCAATTGGTAAAATTAGGGAGTGAAACTTCCACATACTCATGTTCACACATAATAAGCATAGAATATAGCAAGTAATTATTTTTACGACTCGGTCTTGTGGTCCCGAAACCACTTCCCGACTAGGGTCAATTTTGGGTGTCAGAAAAATGACCTATTTTTGTCCATACGGGTAGAGACACGAGTGTTTGTCTCAGCTGTGTGTGACATATAGCCAGGTGACACGGTCGTGTGTCCCCTGTATCTTTAATTTGCACAAAACAGAATGCTCACACGGCCTAACACAAGGACGTGTGGCTTGATCGTGTGACCTAAGTTAGAGAGTTACAAGGGTATGAAAAAGGGTTGGGACACGGCCGTGTGCCCCTATTTCGAATACCCACACGGCCTGAGGCATAGGCGTGTGTCCCCTGCACCTTTGAAAAATTTTAAATATTTTCTGAAAAATTCTTTAAGTACCCGATTTAGTACCGATTTGTTTCTAACGTATATTTTGAGCCTCAAGGGATCATATATAGGACAATATGTATGATTTGATTATTTTTGTTACAAATATAATATGATGTGAAATTTCTGTCTATTTATTCTGTAAACTCTGATAATGCTCTGTAATCCTGTTCGGGCAACGGATTTGGGTTAGGGGTGTTACAACTTGTCTTGTCTATCGGGGCTAGATTAGCTCTAAAAAATAGAAGCATAGATGTGATTGTTTGAACTAACAATACATCTGACAACATGCAAGTTGGATTTATCTTAGGTCCTTTTATGGATTTTTCACTTGTGTCTTTCATAGTGTAGCTTATCTCAATTTTGAATAACTGAATGATTATGTGTGTATGACATGTGTATTTTGATATATTGAAAACATATGCTTTTAATGTACTAGCCAAAAGTTAGTATTTTGGGTACATGATTTGTACATAGCATAACTCTATTCACAATAGTAGAATCATAGCTTAATGAAAAGAGTAAATGATAACCTCTCATTGATGTCGTATGAATTATAAAAATGAAACATTGTCATGGGTCATTTGTTGAGGAAAATGATTTAATTATTACTAGTATTAATAATGATCATTTTTCATCACGTAAGATACAATTGTGATCATAAGATAAAAATGAATGGGATTAGGTGAACAAATTAAAGAAAATGTTTATTTTTTAATAATTATTTTTTATGAAATAAAAATGTTTATTTTTTAATAATTATTTTTTATGAAATATTTAATTATTTAGTTAATTAAAAGGTTAAAGAAATATTTAGTTCTTAAACTTGACAACTTTTCCCTTTGTCTCTAAACTTGGCTTATGTACTAGAATAATCGCGTGACACTCTATGATTGTACCACATCATCACAGAAAAATTTTAAAATATGTATAAAATCTAAAAGCAATAAAAAAATTTAGGTGACGATGTGGTAGTCTCAAAGCACCAAGCCTTAATAAAATCTAAGTTCAGAGACCAAATTTAAAAAAATTACCAAGTTTTGGGACTAATGTAATATAAAAAATAGTCCATAGATTAACATGAGAAACATTACCAAATTCAGGATCTAATTATTACTTTATCCATTGATTAAACAATAGGTTTGGTTTTTAATTTAAATTAAGAGAGGTAATCTTCAAAAATTTAATCCAACTTGAACTAACTCTATAAGCCCATTAGTGCATGTGTGCCATTGCATAGGGTCCTTCCTCTTGGTGTGCCGTTTTAATTAATTAAGAACTCTAAATGAGAATTAAATTTTTTTATATAATTCTCATACTAGCTGAAATTTAAACAAAATAATATATTAAGGAAATCTCTATAAAAATTAGTAAAAGTTTATTTGAGTAATTTTTCTTTTACTTAGATAGATTTTATTTTTTTAGTTTAGATTCTAGATTAGGAACTATTATAATTTCAATAGTCTAGCAATTGCAATATGAATCTAAGGGTTTGTGCAAAGACTCTCCTTGAGAGTATCGAGTTTTTGTCTTGTGTTTAATTTTTTGAGTTAGAGTTGTTAGAATTAAGTGAACCGAATTCTTATTTAAATAAAATACGATGGAAAATAAAATAAAAGTAAAATCCATATAGAACTAGACTTCTTTTATTTTATTTTAGAATAATGTTTTTTTAAACCTTATTAAACTCCATCTATTTTATATTGATTAGGATAAGGTGTTTCAATCCTACTAGAATATGGCTTTAGAAGCCTATAAATAGACATAGTCTATTCCTCTTGTATTGATTCAAATTTTTTGACATAGTGAATTTTCTTCTCCTATGCCCGTGGTTTTTTTCCCGAAAGGGTTTCCACGTAAAAATCTGTGTGTTATTTTTATTTTATTATATTTTATTTTTTACAAATTGGTATCAGAGCTTCCGGGTTGTTCATCTCGATCACGGTAATGGCGTCTTTAAAGTATGAAATTTGCTGTTAGATCGCAACACCAGATTTACGTTGTGGCAGATTAAGATGGAAGCAGTTCTTGCGCAGATAGATCTGGAGGATGCCCTGCTAGGGATAGATAAGATGCCTTCGGCATTAACAGATGAAGAGAAGAAGCATAAGGATCGAAAGGCGTTAACACAATTACATCTGCATTTGTCCAACGAAATTTTGCAAGATGTGATGAAAGAGAAGACCGCCGCTGCATTATGGAAGAGGCTAGAACAATTATGTATGTCGAAAACTCTAACAAGCAAGTTGCATCTTTATGCTCATCGTTCAGAGGAAGGTGGGTGTGTACACGAACACTTAATAGTGTTTAAAGAAATTCTCTCAAACTTGGATGCCATGGAGGTTTAGTACGATAAAGAAGATCTAGGGTTGATTCTACTTTGTTCGTTGCCCAAGTCTTATTCAACCTTTAAAGACACGATTTTATATAGCCGCGAGTCTCTCACAGTTGATGAGGTTTATGATTCTTTGATCTCTTATGATAAGATGAAGCATATTATGGTTAAACCCGACTCTCAAGGAGAGGGTCTCATTGTTCGTGGGAGACAAGATCGGAATGTTGATAATGATCGTGGAAGGACACAGGAACGGAATCCTCACGGTAAATCTAAGGGTAGATCAAAGTCTTCAAACAGAGGTAACACTTGTAATTTCTGCAAGAAGAAAGGGCACATTAAATCTGAGTGCTACAAGCTACAGAATAAGATTAAAAGGGAGGCTGGAAATCAAAAGGGAAAACAACCAGAAAATTCTGGTGAAGCTGATGTTGTAGAAGACTACAGCGATGGTGAACTTCTAGTTGCTTCTGTCAATGATTCTAAAGTAAGCGAGGAGTGGATACTTGATTCAGGCTGCACCTTCCACATGAGTCTCAATCGAGATTGGTTTACAACTTACGAAACAGTGTCTGAAGGTATTGTCTTGATGGGAAATAATGCTTTTGTGTAAAATCGCAGGTGTTGGAACAATTAAAGTTAAGATGTTTGATGGAGTTGTTAGAACACTTAGTGACGTATGACATGTTCCAGAATTGAAAAGAAATTTAATTTCGTTGAGTACTCTTGATTCAAAAGGGTACAGATACACAGCTAAAAATAGGGTTTTAAAGATTTCCAAAGGTTCCCTTGTTGTGATGAAATGGCAGAGAAAGATTGCCAAGTTATATATTTTGTAGGGTTCTACTATTACTGGTGATGCAGCTGTCGCTTCCTCTTCCTTGTCAGATAATGATATTACTAAACTTTGGCATATGCGCCTAGGGCATATGAGTGAGAATGGTATGACAGAATTGAGCAAAAAAGGACTTCTTGATGGGCAAGGAATTTGCAAAATGAATTTTTGTGAGCACTGTGTTTTTGGGAAGCAAAAGAGAGTTCGATTCACTAGAGGAATCCATAACACAAAGGGAATGTTGGAGTATATTCATTCTGATCTATAGGGGCCATCCAGAGTGCCTTCGAGAGGTGGAGCTAATTATATGTTAACCTTTATTGATGATTTTTCCAGAAAAGTTTGGGCATTTTTTCTGAAGCAGAAAAGCAATGTGTTTTCCGTATTTAAGTCTTGAAAAATTATGATTTAAAAATAGACGGGAAAACAAAGAAAATACCTCCGCACAAACAATGGCTTAGAGTTCTGTTCTGATGAGTTTAATAGATTGTGCAAGTCAGGAGGGATCGTGAGACACTTGACAGTTCGCCATACTCCACAGCAAAATGGCGTTGCAGAACGAATGAATAGAACAATCATGGAGAAGGTTCGATGTATGTTGTCAAATGCTAACTTACTAAAGTCATTTTGGGCAGAAGCAGCCTCTACTGCATGTTTTTTGATCAACCGATCTCCATCCGTTGCCATTGAAAAAATAACTCCACAAGAGGTATGGTCTGGTAATCCTGCTAATTATTCTGATTTAAAGATTTTTGAGTATCCTGCGTATGCTCATGTTGATAATGGAAAATTGGAACTGAGATCCATTAAATGCGTTTTTCTTGGTTATAAAGCTGGTGTAAAAGGGTATAAGTTATGGTGTCCTGAAAATAGAAAAGTTATGATTAGTAGAGATGTTGTTTTTGATGAAACTGCTATGCTACCTAACTTATCTCTTAAAGACTCTTCTAATAAAGAAAATCAAAAGCAGATGGAGCATCAGATTAATACAGAGTCAACTCCTCAAGCCAGTACAAAAATTGAGAATAGAGTTGCTTCTTCACCACAATACTATATCGCCAAAAACAGAACTAGAAGAGAAATTAAACCTCCAAAGAAGTATACCGAAGCTGATTTAGTTGCTTATGCTTTAAATGTGGCTGAAGATATAGATGCAAACTAAGAGCCATCTAATTATTCTGAGGTGGTTAGCTGTGAAGACTCAGAAAAATAGATGTTTGCTATGCAAGAGGAGATGGAATCACTTCACGAAAACAAAACATGGGATCTTGTGAAACTTCTTAAAGGTAAGAAGATTGTTCGTTGTAAATGGGTGTTGAAAAAGAAAGAAGGGACTCTAGGAGTTGAAGAACCAGATATAAAACAAGGCTTGTTGCAAAGGGTTATAGTTAAATTCCAGGAGTAGACTTCACAGATGTGTTCTCCCCAGTTGTGAAGCATAGTTCGGTTCGAACTTTGCTTGGCATTGTGGCCATTCATGATTTAGAGCTTGAGTAGTTAGATGTAAAAACTGTATTTTTGCATGGAGAACTTGAGGAGGATATTTACATGCAACAACCAGAGGATTTTACAGTCTCAGAAAAAGAGGACTATGTTTGCTTGCTGAAAAAGTCCCTTTACGGTTTGAAACAGTCACCAAGATAGTGGTACAAGAGGTTTGATTCATTTATGACTTCTCATGATTTCAAAAGAAGTAGCTTTGACAGTTGTGTTTACTTTAAGAAAAACAATGATAATTCTTTTGTGTATCTACTCTTTTATGTTGATGATATGTTGATAGCAGCAAAAGATAAAGGAGAGATAAGAAAGGTCAAAGCCCAACTAAGTGAAGAATTTGAGATGAAAGATTTGGGGCCAGCAAATAAGATACTTGGTATGAAAATTCTTAGAGGTAGAAAAGCAAGTAAATTGTACCTAAGTCAAAAAGGGTACATTGAGAAAGTTCTCTGCAAGTTCAATATGAAGAGTGCTAAGCCTATTAGTACTCCTTTAACAGCTCATTTTAGACTTTTATCGGCTTTGTCTCTACAATCAGATGATGAGATTGAGTACATGTCATACGTTCCATACTATAGTGCAGTGGGGTCTCTCATGTATGCTATGGTTTGTTCACGTCTAGATCTATCATATGCAATCAGTGCAGTTAGCAGATACATGGCGAATCCCGGTAAAGAACATTGGAAAGCAGTTCAGTGGATTTTAAGATACTTACGAGGCACTACTGATATTTGCTTACAGTTTGGAAGAACTAAAGATGGAGTCATAGGGTATGTTGGTGCTGATTTTGCTGGAGACCTTGATAGAAGAAGATCTCTCACAGGTTACGTCTTTACAACCGGAGGTTGTGCAATTAGTTGGAAAGCCACTTTGCAAACTACAGTCGCTTTGTCTACTACTGAAGCTGAGTACATGGCGATTACTGAGGCTTGTAAAGAAGCTATTTGGTTGAAGGGACTATTTAGTGAACTCAATGAAGACCTTCAAATCATTACAGTATTTTGTGACAGTCGGAGTGCCATCTTCCTTACAAAAGATCAAATGTTTCATGAGAGAACAAAACACATTGATGTTCGGTATCATTTTGTTCGTGATATTATTGCTCGTGGTGATATTGTTGTGAGCAAAATTAGTACTCATGAAAATCCTGCAGATATGATGACTAAGTCACTTCCTATAACCAAGTTTGAGCATTGCTTAGACTTGGTTGGTGTTCATTGTTGAAGTTAAACCCTTAAGGGGTTTTATGGAAGAGGTGGAAAACTTGTTCATTGAAAGTTCGCGATGAAGAACTTATTCATTGAGAATTTGTGTCAATGTGGAGATTGTTAGAATTAAGTGACCTGAATTCTTATTTAAATAAAATACGATGGAAAATAAAATAAAAGTAAAATCCATATAGAACTGGACTTCTTTTATTTTATTTTAGAATAAGGTTTTTTTAAACCTTATTAAACTCCATCTATTTTATATTGATTAGGATAAGGTGTTTCAATCCTACTAGAATATGGCTTTACAAGCCTATAAATAGACATATTCTATTCCTCTTGTATTGATTCAAATTTTTTGACATAGTGAATTTTCTTCTCCTCTGCCCGTGGTTTTTTTCTCGAAAGGGTTTCCACGTAAAAATCTGTGTGTTATTTTTATTTTATTTTTCACAAGAGTCCACTCTCTAAACATTTACAAGTTTAAAAATAGTAGAGAAGATCAATTGATAGAATATTTAAACACATTATACTTTAGTTCAAGTTGATCAAAAAGTCTAGGCACCTTCCTAAAGGTCTATTGGGACAAAGATTATCTCCCTAGCCCTTGATACTTAAGTTCTTATTTGATAGATTTATTAGTTTAGATATCATGATAAAATTTTGATTTAATTTTTCTTTTTAAATTTGGTTGTGCCAACTTTGCCATATTTTCTTAATGTTTTTCAACATATATAACTTTAAATAAATGACATATACCATTTTTTTAATATTTTAAATTTATTAAAGAATAATTTAAACATAGATCTTATTTATTTACTTTGAGATTTTAATAATTTATTTTTTGATATGTTACCATATCTTGCATGAAAATATTTTTGATATAATGTTTAGAATTACCCATAATCTCACCCCAACTCTTGAATAGGAGGATAAAGCCTTTTAGGCATACTTGAATCCACGTCATTCTATACTAATAACAATACTAATACCAACCAAACTAAAACTCAATTAACAAATTTCATGGAAATTAATTTAAACAATTCTTTCTTATAATAACTTTATTTAGAGTTTAGAATTTTATGATATGTGATTCTAGTTTTATATAATAAAATCACTTTAAATTCTAATTAGTTGTTAACCATAAAATACTTTGATTTAAAACATATAAACCTTTCCATGATTATATCCTTATGTAAATATAAAAAGTAAAATACTTCAACAAAACACAATTATTTAATATTATTATTATTTAAATTTTTTATGAGTTAGTGTTATAAGTCAACTGAGCACTAATTATACTAAAAAATTATGAGAATGTCATTCCGTAAAAAAAAATAAGTAATATTATTTGAGGGTATTTTAATCTTTTCTCATTTAAAAGGCCCAATAAAGAGAAATATATAGTTGGATTTGAACCTCTAATAATTATATTAATAAAACTTTTAATTTATCACTCAATTAAAGTTTTATTTTAATATTTTTTTATATTTTAATTTTATTATGCGCATTTTATTACGTTCATCATTATATCTATTGTGACATCCCTAATTTGACCCTAGTCGGAAAGTGGTTTCGGGACTACAAAACCGAGTCATAAAAATAATTAACTGTTAAATTCTATATTTATTATATGTGTAAATGCATGTGTGAAAGTTTCATGCTTTGATTTTGTCATTTGTATGTAAAATTTATAAGATAGGACTCATGTGATAAAACTTGAAAGTGTGATAGGTAAATTTGTAAAGTGTCAAATAATGCATGAAATGTTAACATGAGGGATTTGCATGTCAAGTGGACCAATTTTGTTTAGTGGCCGGCCATAAATGATGGTTGATGTATAATATATGTTTTATTTAAGTATTATAATAGGTAATAGCTTTATTTTTGAAATAAAATTAATTAGTAAAACAATAAAAGATGACAAAAAAAAAGATAGATGTTCATTTTCTTTCTTGATTGTCGAATTTGGGAAAAAAAATGGTGAAGAATAAGCCAAGGCATTCGGCCATGGTTGTCTCCATTTAAAGGTATGTAATGCAGTTTTTATTTGTAATTGATTATGAAATTAGATGGATGAATACATAACATAGATAACCCATGGTTTAAATTCATGAATTAATGAACAAGTGTCCATTCGGCAAGTGCTAAATTGATATTATTTTGATAAGTTTTTGGGAAGATGTTAGTTAAATGTTAAATAGCTTGAATGATGGCTAAATAAGTAGAATTCATGGTTGAAAAGTATGAATTGAAATTGCCGTATGTGTGTATGTGTATTTTGGAAAGAAAAAAAATGTTGTTGTTTAGTTGAGTTTTATTTGGTGTGTACATTCGGTCAAAAAGGGGGAGGAATAAAAATAAATTTAAAATGTTATGGTTTGTTTTAAAGTTGGTTAAATGGTTGTGGTCATTGCTGAATACATTTGTATTAGGGAAAAATATGATTAAACATCGGTTGATGAGTTAAATATATAAGTATATTCGGTTATATAAATTTGATTTGTACTTGAAAATATAATAAGCCTTAAGAGATTGTGTTTGTGTATGTGAACTAGATGTTTTATGGATATTCGGCTAAAAAGGGGTAAATGGCTAGGTTATAGGAATTGGAGGATATACATTCGTCATTAAGGTTATATGTACTTGGTAATTTGAGTTATATATTAAGTAATTTATTTCTTCGAAATGTATATTCAGTCCTTGTTTAGCATAGATGAAACCAATGTGCAAATTGCTACATTTGATCATGAAATGAAATTTGTATATGAAAACTAAATTTGAGTGGTTAGGGCCGAATGTGGTATATGAGATATTAAGGCATGTTATGATTATATATATATGTGTGTACGTGGTTGTGCATAAAAATGAGTAATTGATTAAATTGTGTTAGTCACACATAGGTATATAAATATATGCCTTAGCTTAAGAGCAAAGAGGAACTAAATCAGATAAGGGGAAGGAGAAAGCAATCGAGTAGCCTACCCGTAACTGTTCGACAACATCCGAGGTAAGTTCTTAAGTGTTTGGACTTGGAAATTTAAGAATAAATTGTAATAATCTGCTTAGGATAGCAGCAGTAGCATGATTTTTGAAAATCACCATAAATTGTTGGAGTGTAATTAGAGACTGAATAAAATATGTAATCAAAGCTCAATGAGTCTAGTTTCTTATAAAATAAACAGTGCAACCAAAGGAATTTCCTATAGAGAAATATTTAAAGTTGTGTGTGACAGTGTCAGAATGAATCTGAAATCCCCTGTTCTGTTTTTAGAAAATCATTATAAATAGTGCAAAAATTGTTATAAGATAAAATTTATATTCTTAGACTCCTTAATGAGTCTAGTTTCAAATGAAAATAACAAGAACATATTTTGAAATCTGTACAATGAGAAATTTGATTCGTAGTGAAGAGTGGTCAGTATAGTCGATCAGTGAAATAGGGGAAACTTTAAGAAAATTCTGGTTTTGATTGGCCAAACCAAAAATCCTGAAAATTTTATGGATAGAAGATATATGAGTCTATTTTCGGGGAAAATTTACGGCACTTCATTTGGAGTTCCGTAGCTCCAGTTACAAATAATTTAATGATTGTTGCTCAAGAAAACAGCTTGTAGTGAATCTGTGATTTTGTTGTAAACATTGATGAAACTAATTGAATTGCTTATAAGCTATTGCTGAATTGATGTACAAGATAAATATATAGGTGGTGAAGTCAAAATGGCTAAAATTTAAATGTGTGTAAGTTATCCGAATGACTATTTTATAAACGTAAGCAATGTATATGAAATATGTGCTGATAGTTTTATAAATTGAAGGTGTAGTGACTTATATGTTGCTTAGCCGAATGGTTGTCATGAGAAGAATGTAAGTCATGTTTGTATTTTCTTATTTAGTTGGAAGTTTATTGAAAGGGATATATATATATAAATATGTATTAAAGTCGAATGATATTATGACATGAAGTTAAGGTACATGCTATATGCTTATATTCGAATGAGGTTAATGAATTACAATGGTGATAGTTTGTGTGAAATGTGGTAACATGTGATTAAATATACATGGAATTTGGAAAGTATCCGGGTCAAGACTCGCTGACTACGTGATGTGGCCTAATGGCTCTTGTGAAATGAGTCTAGCTATATTGAGATACGAATAAGTTCGAATGAAGTGATACCTTATTAATGTGTTTCCGTGTTGGAAAAAAAATTGAAGGTATATGAATTGATGTGTATACAACTTTTTGAATTAACTATGATGATATATCCGGGCTTAAAGTCCCGCAGGCTTGGTACTGGTAACTGGATTCGAATTTTTTTTGAAAACCTAGTAGGCTATGGCTAAGTGTCTTGAATTATTTCAAACCGAAGACCATTTGTATATCTTTAAGATAAGGATTTAATTAGTTTCATAAACATTTATTAATTTGAGTTGTATTCGGCAGGATGAGCAAATACAAGGTATGGATTGCGTTTGGTCATTTATGTATATGTGATAAGGAATATGTTTAGTCCTTTATATATGTATACGAAACTTTAATACTTGTCATGATTTGATTATTTGAAATATTAATGTGAATATGAACTAAAGAACTAAGCTCCTAAATACATATATACATTTATGTATGTGCACGAAATGAGTGCATATGATTAAGTGGTTAGAGGTATTGAAAGATTGAATTGGTAATTGGTAACTATGGAAACGGTAAGTGTACAAAGGTTAAGTATATGGTAAGTGATACTTACTTGCTATGTGAACTCGATTTCGTTTGTATTACAAATGTACTTTGGAAATCACTTATGAGATGGTTATAAGTTATATTCAACGAGTATTGACTCTATCAAATTGTTTATGTAATATGAAAACATGAATATGTGTTTCCAAATATGGAAACCGAATGTGATTATAGTGTTATGTGTTAGTTCGACTGATTAAACTAAAAATAGCATTGATGTTTTTTTTTAAAACGCGAAGGGGTATATACTCTTAAATTTGGATGAAATAGATGAATTACATGTGCATACATAGGGTTTAATCATATTGACCGAATGGTGATATATCTTGACATTTCAAAACGTGATTTGTGTAAGGTCTAATCTTAAGCGACTTAGTAATAAATCAACAATTACGGATGTTCAGCACATTAAGTTGGCCAGGTATGTATTATGTACTTGTGTAGGCTTATTAAGCCCATCGAGACTTCACTTGGATTTTGTGGAAGTTATAAATGTATTTAATCCAGCAAAGTTAATTGTTTTACTTAAGACTTACTAAGCCTTGAAAGCTTACTCTATTGTTACGTTTCTTTGTTTTATAGATTATCAAATTTGGCCTTTGCTTGGGGATCGTCAACAACTCGTCACACTATCACTATCCACTGTTTGGTACTACTATGTTTTGGGTTATTTTATGGCATGTATAGAATAGACTAGTAGCGGAATAATACTCTGGTTAATGTATATAAGCCATGCGAAAATGGCATCCTTTGAATGTGTACTTATAGAAGTTTAATTTTATCCCTGGCTGTATTTAGCATTTATCTAAATGAATGATCTTTATTTCAAGAAAAAGTTTAAAATTTTACTGTTCTGACATGAGTTACAAGTCTGGTAATACCCCTTTCCTATTCCGACAACGGTTACGGGATAGGGATGTTACATCTATATTAGTTTAAACTATTAATAGAACCCTTGACTGATTTAGTGTCACAAGTTAATCGATACCAACTCGGTTGGAAAATTACTAATATATCTTTTTATTAGAGACTATTATTATTTTGACGACCTTCTTATCTTTTCATATTTTTATATAACTTTTAAATTAAAAAAACTAAAATTTACGTGTTGAACTTGTGTTCATTAGATTTATAAACAAATTTTTTATCACTACACCAGCAATAATTTTTAAATAAACTTAAAACAATTAACTTTTAACATAAAATGTCTTTTCTCCCCAAATTTGGGTATCTATACTATTAATGAAACCCCTGACTGACTAAGATGATGTCATAGGTTAACGAAATATCGACTCAATTAAGAAATAACTAATATACCATTTTATTAAATGACTGCTATTATTATTTCAGTGTTATAAGTCAGCTCAATACCAACTTAATATTGATGACAATACTATTCATTTTATTTTATTTTTTTCCAATTTAATACTATACATATTATATGTGTTATTATTAATTAATTTTAAATTTTACCTTTTAATTATTTTTTATATGTTATATTCAAATTGACGCATATAGAAATACTAAAAGATAATTCATTAACATGTAATCTTTCCGTGATTAGTGAAATTCTGTTCATGGAAAAAAAATTAATAAGAGAAAGGGTTAGTTTTGCTAAACATCTCCAAACTATCATTTAGATTTTAAATTAGTCCTTAGATTTTAAAATATTGTAATTGAAGCCTTAAAACATTAATAATCAATTTAGTCTGTAAATGATAGTTTGAAATTGACATAAAACATATTTAAAACATATGAATTAAATCATATATGCGTAGATATATTGCGTTGATAGTTTGAACCTAAAGTGCTAAAAAAAACAGACAACATTAATAAAATTTAGGAAGGTTGTTTTTTCTTTTATGCAATAGATTCAAATTATTCATGTAGTAGGTACACAAATTTTGTGAATCGTTGTGTTTAAATATTCTTCACATTAAATTTGATCCAGCATTTAATGCCCAAATTAATGACTTGATTAACAAAAAAACCTAATTGATAAAATACTAATACTTCAAAAATATTTTAAAATTAAAAAGGCAAATTAGAATTAACCTATGATTTAAAACTGTAGGATACAATTAATCCTAAGTAAAACATAATCCAAGAATTATGAAGGCAAGTAGTTTGTTGTAGAAATTAAGATTTTAATTATGAATTTAATCTCCAAAAAGTAATCTTTATATTTTAATTTGTCAAAGTTTTGTCCTTGTAATTTATATACCTCATGAAAACCAAGGAGTTAATCTCATTACCGTTAATTTTTGTTAATTTTTTACATATAAATTGTATTGTTGTTTGAATCGAGCTGAACCGATTGGTTGAGAGATCTATCTGAAAAGTAGTTTTGGATTGATTAGACCGAAAATCAGTAAAAATTGAATAAAAAATCGGTTGAATCGGTTAAAAATCGATTAAACCAAAATTTTGAAATTTTTTGAAATTTTAATAATTTTTTAATTGGACCGGAAAGTTGGTGATAAATTATTGTATGGTTATGTTTTTGCTAATTTTTTACTTAACATTTGATGTTAAGATCAATAATTTAATAGTATTGCCATTTTAATTTTGAAGGATGAAATTGTAAAAAAAGATAAGTTATTAAGTTTTTATAGAATAAAAAAGATGAAATTGAGAAAAAAACCAAATGAAAGGAATAGCGAAAAAGAAAGTGGGGGAGTCAAATCCAGGGAACTGGGTCCCAGTTCGTACAAAGCGAGCAGTTCGAGTGCTCAACGAAGAACATATTTACCTGAAAAGAATTTTTGTTTTCGGGGCTTTTAAATTCTCATTAAAAAAAATAAGTACAAAATTTCAAGATTTCATATCATTCATTCCCAACACAAATTTACCCATGATGATCACCGTCATGATCATGATCATGGAGATGATAGTGATGAACTTGGAGGCTTGGACAATGAGAACAGAACCAAACCAACCATTCTAAATCTTTGTCCAAATAAAAAAAGAAAGAAAAGAAAATAGAAATACCCTTCATTTCGGTAGTATTGGACTTTGAAGTATAGTATTCAAGAACACAAAAAAGCAGATACAGAAACTTTTCACCTCCTCAAAGTTTGCGAATGAGTACAATGCATTAGTTATGATATCTTTTGAAGCACGGTAACTTGAAAGAAACAAATTATTAAAAAGTCAATTAAGAAATGGGCATTTCTTTTTCCTTTTTTTGTGGATTTCCTGATCAAACGGTTCATCAAATTGACTCTTTTTGACTTGGGAAACTGTAGTTATTAAAAATACAAACTGACAACAAAGAGAAAAAAAGGCTCTGGCTGGGCTTTTTTGATTTTTAATTAATTAACTTTGATTTTAATCGAATTTTGATTTTGATTTTGATTTTGATTTTGATTTTGATTTTGGGTTTTTTATTTTTGATTTTAATTTTTTTTTGTCAAAGGCGGTGCTAGTGGGGGATTGTTAGTGAAAGAAGGAATAAAGATGTGTCATTTCGGGTTTTTATTTATTTATTTGAGATTTCTTTATTATTTGGAAGTCTGACTCTTCTTAAAACTTAGGGTTCTTTTTTTACTTTCCGATTTTTGTTTTGGAAGGATTTGCTTCCTGAGAAATTTTCTCGGTATCTTCGTCTGGTTTGGTAATTTTGTTCATTCGGGTTCTCGATTCCCTTGTTTATTTCATCTGGATCGGTGGGATTTCTTCAGATTTTGAACTCTCCACCTTTGGTTTTTAGGGATTTTCAAGTGTCTCAAATACAAAGTGAAGTTCCTTTTTGCTCTGTGATAGAAGTTTGGAAAATCAGAGGTTTCGAGTAATAAGATTTGCAGTTGTCTTTTTAGGGTTTTGATTTGATTTCACAGTAATGTTTTAGGTTTTTGGGACTTCTTAAAGGGGCCATTGGTGCCTTGCACTTAGTGGCAAGTTTGGGTCTTGCTGAGTCTGGCATGTTTGAATGATGTTTAGTGCTCAAAGGTCTTCAAGGAACCATTGCAGTCTCCTTGCTATTCTTTGTGGTGGTGAAGTTTCTGATAATAAACAGAAGCAGCCAGTTTCTAATGATAAGTCCAGATACCCATTTCCAGAGATTGCTTCTTCAGGTCGCTTAGAGGTATATAAATCATGTTAATAGTTTTTAACCTTTTTTAACTGTTGACATTTTAGCAGAACTTCTTATAAACTTGCACTTTTACTTATTTAAATGCAGGTTCAGCTTCTGAACAATCCTAGCATCGATGAGGTTCGACGTGTTCTTGAATCGTCTGAGCCAAATGTAGTTTACTTACAAGGAGAGCAGAATCCTGATAGTGAAGAAATTGGTTATCTGGTTTGTGGAGATGTTCACTTGTCCACTCCAGAAGTTTTATACGGACTTTTTGGTTCCACATTGCCCACCACTGTTAGTGAGACATGATTTTCTTGTTACTTGTTTAATAAAGTTTATAGTTTGATCCCATTCTCCCTGAAATTATACGATGGGATTGTTTCATGCATGTTTCCTTTTGTTTTATACTTCCTTTTACTAGTTTTGCTGGTTTCAGACTTTCAGTGCTCATTTGAAGTTTATTATGTTTAGTTGATTTATTCTCAAATGTTTGTGCAGGTTTATTTAGAGACTCCCAACGGTGACAAATTGGCTGAGGCACTTCATTCCAAGGTAAAGTTATTGATCATGATCATAAAGTGAACAAATGGAAAATTGTTATATATATTTGATAAATTTCTTAAACCACCCTTAACTCCGCAAACCTCTAACTAATTATATACTCATCTGAGGAGGACCTTACGTGCCTAAATCCATTCGCTAACCTTAGGAGTCTTCAGCAACATCGGTGCCAATTGAGCTAGTATTAGTAGGCTGCTTTATATTTTTATTAAAGTTGTTGACATGTAATTTCTCCTCTGGCAGGGAGTCCCTTATGTTATATATTGGAAAAATACATTCTCGCCTTACACAGCTTCCCATTTTCGTCAAGCACTGTTGTCAGTGATACAAAGGTACTATCTCCTACTTCTGCTCATTATAGATAAAGCATGATTATTTTCCCTACCGTCCTTAATAGTGATTGTAGCGTGTTAGTTAATTTTGTGAATTTGGTTGATAAGGCAAATTATGCATTCCTTTTTCTGGCTTATTGAAGAATATAATCTACAAACTGGAAGTAACTTTACTTGAAGTGAGTACTAAAGCTTTGTAGTTTTGGTCTATTGCAGCTCATGTAGCCACACATGGGATGCATTTCAACTTGCCCATGCGTCTTTTAGATTATACTGT
Organism: Gossypium hirsutum; assembly: GCF_007990345.1. Classification (NCBI taxonomy): domain Eukaryota; kingdom Viridiplantae; phylum Streptophyta; class Magnoliopsida; order Malvales; family Malvaceae; genus Gossypium; species Gossypium hirsutum. The sequence goes on along the minus strand of NC_053429.1, from coordinate 27,900,831 downwards.
TTGCAGAACGACAATGCTTTTAATAGTCAGAAACAAAGTGTTAAGCCAGAACCGTGCCTGCTTGGCGACCCTCCTAGGATTGATGTTCCTCAATTGGAGGTAGATATGGAAGAGGAAGAAAGCTCCCCTGAAAATCTTCCTGCCATAAAGTTATATGATGATGATGTGACAATGAGGTTTCTCATTTGTGGATCTCCTTGCTCATTGGTAGGTTTGAGAGTTCTTCCTTTATTGAACCATAATCATATACTTTGTTCATCCTAGTTTGTATTTATTTGTTATTAACTGTATGCCCTGCAGGATGCATTCCTCTTGAGATCTTTGGAGGATGGACTTAATGCCCTATTGAGCATAGAAGTAAGTTTGTACAAGTGGCTCCCCCCCCTTTTTTTTTTTCCTCTTGAACTTGTATTATAATTTCCCTGTTTTGGCTTATATGCTTGTACTACCATCGTTTGAATATCATCATTTAAGAGATTACATTAGTTATGGCTGCATCTGGGTTATGTTACTTAGAATGACACCTAGTGAGCTTTTAATGCTGATAACAGCACAATATACTCCATTCTTGATCCCTTTTACCTTAAAAGTTACATATCTTCATCCTCTTTTCCTAATGGTTTCAAATGATAATTCTAGTTGGTCTTGCTTTACCACATTCTCTCTGAACAGCATTACGGCATCAGCGTTTTACCAACACCAATTTGCAAGGGTGCACATATTAGTGTCACCTTGATAGTCAAGATGCATAAGAAATAGATTGAGAATGAGATCAATACTGCTGTACATGCCTTCAAATTTAGTTGTACAAGGTTGCAAGTGCAATTGCTTAGCTGTAATGGGGTCTGATATTGTTTTATGTTCATACTAACATGTGGAGAAGAGCACCTAATTTCTTATAATTATAAAGTTATAGCATGTTATGTGTGTGAGAGAATAATCTGTGCTAATACCCCGAATCTGTTTTATATAATTATTTACATCCACTGCGGCATTTGTTTCAGATACGTGGGAGCAAGCTCCATAACAGAGCAAGGTATTGATAACTTTGAGCTAAATTACAGTTCCTTTGGTGATGGAGGGTCTCTTGCTTTGTTTAGGTTTAGATGTTGAGCGCTTGTAGCTCCAATTGCTTCTTTTATAGTTCACATTTTATACCTACTGGTACCTCCAAGTTTCTTGCGTGTCCTTATTATTGTCATACTAACATCATCTATTCTTACAGTGCTCCTCCTCCACCTCTTCAAGCGGGGACATTTTCTCGTGGTGTAGTGACCATGCGTTGTGATTTTTCAACCTGTAGTTCAGCTCACATATCACTTTTAGTATCTGGCAGTGCACAGACTTGTTTTAATGATCAGGCAAGTACTTCAGGTTTATTGCTAGTGTCATTACCTTAAATTAACACATGAAACTCTTGTTTTTTTGCCTCAGCTTTTAGAAAATCATATAAAAAATGAGCTTATTGAGAAGAGTAAGCTAGTCCATGCACAGTCAAGTTCTGAGGAAAGCAAATTGCCATCATCTGAGCCTCGTAGATCAGCCTCGATCGCCTGTGGAGCAAGTGTATTTGAGGTGTCCATGAAGGTTCCCACATGGGCTTCTCAGGTGTGATTCTCTTTAACCAATTTATTCTTTCTCTGAAACTTTTCTATATCTCTATGCATGTCCTGTATGCTTCATCCATGTGTGTTTCATGTTTTGTCATGGATGTTTATGTGAACTCCTTTGTTACTTTGTATCCTTTTTTACCATAAACTTCATTGAGGTATGGATAAACATTTGAAGGAGGAACTTTTACTGAATTATGCTCGGAAGAAATATCTATGAAGCCCTTCTTCATGAGGGTAATTCTGTTTGAGTTAGCATTATATTTTTTTTTCCTTGGATAAATCATTATCTGTTTCTGGAAATGGTTTAGCAGGTCTTGAGGCAACTTGCACCAGATGCATCCTACCGCAGTTTAGTTATGCTGGGGATTGCTAGCATTCAAGGTTTATCAGTTGCTTCGTTTGAAAAAGATGATGCCAAACGCCTACTTTTCTTTTGCACGGGCCGTGGAAAAGATCCCCTCTGGGCTAGTTCTGTAATTTCCAGATCTCCGAGCTGGTTGGTGCCTCCCGCACCTAGTCGTAAAAGATCAGAACCATGCAAAGGCACTAAACCTCTAAACTGTAATGTCATGGAAGGTATAAATGGTAATCCAAGACCGAAACCAAATGTTGCTGCAATGAGGCCAATTCCTCACACCCATCGTCATAAAATGCTTCCCTTTTCAAGACTTTTCGAGGTGGAGAAATATGATGGTGACCAGGGAAAGGTTTTCTTGCCGGTAGTTCCTGTAAAGCAACCTACTCCGGTTACAAATCGTAAAACCTTGTCAAGTTCTTACCAGGCCCAGCAGATCATCTCTTTGAATCCATTACCTCTCAAGAAACACGGTTGTGGTAGAGCTCCAATACAGGTTTGCACAGAGGTTAGTCATCTTCTCAGAGTTTGGGTTAAGATTTTGCCAATATGGCTGCATTATGATGCAAAATAATTATTAAATTTTCATAATTTAGTATCTCTTTTTGTTTGTTCTTGTAATATATATATTTATTCTCCTGTTGGATTATTTTCTGGCAGGAGGAATTTTTGAGAGATGTAATGCAGTTTCTGATTCTCCGGGGACATACTCGCCTTGTTCCTCAAGGTGGATTAGCCGAGTTTCCTGATGCCATTCTGAATGCTAAGCGTCTCGATCTCTTTAACTTATATAGAGAGGTAGGATACACTTTTTGCTAAATATGAATGAAAACCTGGCAAAAAAAATTGTTTTAAAAATGATTTCCCATACAGGTGGTGTCAAGAGGAGGCTTCAATGTTGGGAATGGCATAAATTGGAAGGGACAAGTTTTTTCGAAGATGCGCAATCACACATTGACAAATAGAATGACTGTATGTTTTCGTTTTTAGCCTTAAGGCACAGCTTAAAGATAGTTTGCAATTTCTGATCCTTGAAGTATTTCAAATGACATATGAATGCTTTACATCATTTCATTCTACTGAGTTTTTGCATTCGTTCTTGTTTACCTCTAATTACTTAGGGAGTGGGCAACACTCTGAAAAGACATTATGAGACTTACCTTTTAGAGTATGAATTGGCTCATGATGATGTAGATGGAGAATGCTGCTTGTTGTGTCACAGGTCCTTTTCTTCCTCTCTCTATATACATATATGGAATTGTTTACAGTAGTGACACTGGAGATTTTTTGTATGGTAACAGTAGTGCAGCAGGCGATTGGGTTAATTGTGGAGTTTGCGGTGAGTGGGCTCACTTCGGCTGTGATAGGCGGCAGGGTCTTGGAGCCTTTAAGGTAATGTTTACCCTTCTCAAAAATTTCTTGTCAAGAGATGAATATGGATAGCCAAGCTATAAGGACACTTGTATAAAGTGAAAAATGGTATCATTGTTTGCAAATTTTGAGTTGATTGCTGGTTGCTCCATTTGGCCCATGCAACGATCTCTTTGCATTACTTATTATTTTTATTGAACTACTTCCATTGTATTCATTAGACCCGTCGGGTTGGTTTTGATTTTGACAAAATTTGGATCAGTTCAATTTGGGATTTTCACCTGAATTCACATCTCTAATATGCATTCATATTGTGAAATGCAGGATTATGCTAAAACAGATGGGCTGGAGTACGTTTGTCCACACTGTAGCATCTCAAATTTGAAGAAAAAAACCCAGAAAACTGTGAATGGTTACTGACAGTCAAGCTTCGACTCACACTTTAGATTAGATTCCCCTTTTACTTCTTCAAATAAGTTTAAGGCACCATAACCATATTAGTGAGAAATGTAATTATTGTATTTTATTTCTCCATTGTTGTTCTCATATATTTATATATAGTCGTTAGCCATAGTCATAGATGATATGCCATCAACGAGGCCTCCAATCCCCCCCCCCCAAAGATTTTTGTATTCTGAAGCAAGAGTAAACCATATTCTTATTAACACTTAATCAAATTTCACGAGGTAGTTTTGTCCTCGTAGTAGATTGCAAGAACCATCAAATGGGTAGATAACATGATCTTTTGAGATGCCAGTTTTATTTTTATTTTTATTATTTTTATGTTAAGCTGATGTTTTCTTTTTGGTACATAAATCAATTCCAAAAGGAACACAAAAGGAATGTTCGCAGTTTTCCCCCCTCTTTTTACTTTTTTCCTTCCTGTCTGGCTTGTTTTGAGAAAACCCTGCATGAATATCATTGAATGATTGACTTAATTCGTCTTTGATGTTCCTCGGACAAAATTTCTTCATTTCTTCTCTATGGTAATTATCGAATATTTTGCTTGCGCATACGAATCAAAGATTAGAAGTCTTCTGCAAATCATGATCATATTATTGTTGTCCTTATAATGATTTCCCTTCTAAACCAACTTACGTCTCCCTTGTTTATAATTGCAAGAGACAAAGGCCAAATGACGTTCAAACTCTCTTCTTCAGTTCTCTTTGATTCCTATATCCGAAAGTTTTAACATTTTCTCATTGTTTGCTTCAATGATAGAAAATACAAGCTTCTGATCTAGCCTTGTGTTTTAAGTGGATTAAATACAAGGAAGTTTCTTGTCTCTCGTATCTTTGTTGCCAGTGAAAGATCCCATCTCATATGGAATCCAAGCTAAAAGCTTGAATTCTCAACGAGGATAGTCTTCCAAACATTGTGGCTCTAACGTATTCATAGTTAACAAATATATGCTCCTATGACTCGATTTCGCCATCACAAAAGGAATATATAGTTGTCACATCAAGGATTTCCTTGCCAACCCCCTCTGATTGCGATGCTCCTGTAGCACATTTTCATGGGAAGATAATAATAAGTTTGTAGAGTTAGAGGTTTTCTTGGGTCAGATTAGGTTGGATTTAAGTTATGTCTAAGTATAAATTAATATATTTTATATTGGTCCAAGCACGGTTCAATCCGAAATATGAGCTTAAAGTTTTGCCAAGTCGGTCCATATTTGTAAATAGTTAATCAAAACCTATTTAAATTCACATGTATTATTATTTTTTAAATAAAAAATTATTTTATTTTTAATTTAATATTTTTATTAAAATTTTATACATAGTCATTTTAACGTTTCTTAATGTTTACATTATAATAGTATTATGTATTATAAAAATATAATTTTTATATGTTATAAATAATATAATATTCACAAACTTAAAAAAAATGGGTTAAGATAGGCTCAGGGCTCGAGTTTTGAATGTTCAAGCTTAAACTCGATCCGTATTTTAAACATGTCTAATTTTTTTATCTAAGTCCATTTTTAGGACCTAATATTTTTACCTAAACTCTCTTAAATTTCGGTCGGATATTCAGACTTGGATGCATAACTCAATCCATAAAGGGGTTTACGAGAAATTAACCCAGACACTACTTTATAGGTTTCTTATAGAATTCTCTTTTAAATCCAACTTATGTAGTAATAGGTTAAATTAACGGAGAAACTCCTATTAGAATCATATTTCCAAATGATTCTGTCATCACCTTCCAAAAATGAAAAGGAACAACTTAAAAGGTCATGTCAAGTTTTCTCACCAAAGGTTGTATTTATGAGTCTTTGATCCCATTATCGTCCATTGTGCTTTATTAGGGTACTTATTGATTTATGAATATTTGCATTATCAACGTTTAGGAAGGTAGATCCATTTGGAGCTGAAGTGACATTGTAGTTTGTTACCCTAAGATTTGAACATCTTTCCTATGTATCTCATTTCCTTTCGGAGTGCCTTTCTAGATCAAAGAATATGAAGGCTTTTTAATAACTAGCTGGAAAAAGACACTCTTATTCTATTTAGCTTTAAACACAAATGATATAATTGTTATTTGGTTTGTTAGTAATCTCGACGCCGATTTTGCCAAAAGAGCTTTGAAAATAAAATAAAATAAAATAAAATAAAATAAAATAAAGAACACACAAATTTTTACGTGGAAATCCTTTCGGGAAAAAATCACGGGCAGAGGAGAAAAAAATTCACTATGTCGAATTCGAATAATTACAAGAGAAATAGACTATGTCTATTTATAGGCTTGTAAAGCTATATTCTAGTAAGACTGAAACACCTTATTCTAATCAATATAAAATAGATGAAGTTTAATAAGGTTTAAAAAACCTTATTCTAAAATAAAATAAAATAAAAGAAGTTTAGTTCTATATGGATTTTACTTTTATTTTATTTTACCACTATATTTTATTTAAATAAGGATTCGAGTCATTTAATTCTAACAATCTCCATCTTGACACGAATTCTCAATGAACAAGTTCTTCATCGCGAACTCTTAACGAACAAGTTCTCAACCTCCTCCATAAAATCCCTTAAGGGTTTAACTTCAACAATGGACACCAACCAAGTCTAAGCAATGCTCAAACCAAGTCTAAGCAATGCTCAAACTTGGTTATAGGAAGTGACTTAGTTATCATATTTGCAGGATTTTCATGAGTACTAATTTTGCTCATAACAATATCACCACGAGCAATAATATCACGAAAAAAATGATATCGAACATCAATGTGTTTTGTTCTCTCATGAAACATTTGATCTTTTGTAAGGAAGATTGCACTCTAACTGTCACAAAATACAATACTGATTTGAAGCTCTTCATTGAGTTCACTAAAGAGTCCCTTCAACCAGATAGCTTTTTTACAACCCTCAGTAATTGCCATGTACTCAGCTTCAGTGGTAGACAAAGCGACTGTAGTTTGCAAAGTGGCTTTCCAACTGATTGTACAACCTCCGATTGTAAAGACATAACCTGTGAGAGATCTTCTTCTATCAAGGTCTCCAGCAAAATCAGCATCAACATACCCAATGACTCCATCTCTAGTTCTTCCAAACTGTAAGCAAACATCAGTAGTACCTCGTAAGTATCTTAAAATCCACTGAACTACTTTCTAGTGTTCTTTATCGGGATTCGCCATGTATCTGCTAACTACACTTACTGCATATGATAAATTTGGATGTGAACAAACCATAGCATACATGAGAGATCCCACTACACTAGAGTATGGAACATGTGACATGTACTCAATCTCATCATTTGATTGTGTAGAAAAAGCTGATGAAAGTCTAAAATGGGCTGCTAAATGAGTACTAACAAGTTTAGCACTCTGCATATTGAACCTGCAAAGAACTTTCTCAATGTATCCCTTCTGACTTAGGTACAATTTACTTGCTTTTCTATCTCCGAGAATCTCCATACCAAGTAACTTTTTTGCTGGTCCTAAATCTTTCATCTCAAATTCTTTACTTAGTTGGGCTTTGACCTTTCTTATCTCTTCTTTATCTTTTGCTGCTATCAACATGTCATCAACATATAGAAGTAGATAAACAAAAGAACCATCACTGTTTTTCTTAAAGTAAACACAATTGTTAAAACACTTCTTTTGAAATCATGAGAAGTCATAAAGGAATCAAACCTCTTGTACCTCTGTCTTGGTGACTGTTTCAAACCGTAAAGGAACTTTTTCAGCAAGCAAACATAATCCTCTTTTTCTGAGACTGTAAAATCCTCTAGTTGTTGTATGTAAATATCCTCCTCAAGTTCTCCATGTAAAAATGCAGTTTTTACATCTAACTGCTCAAACTCCAAATCATGCATGGCCACAATACCAAGCAAAGCTCGAATCGAACTATTCTTAACAACTAGGGAGAACACATCTGTGACGTCCACTTCTGGAATTTGAATGGAACCCTTTGCAACAAGCCTTGCTTTATATCTAGGTTCTTCAACTCTTGGAGTCCCTTCTTTCTTTTTAAACATCCATTTACAACGAACAGCCTTTTTACCTTTAGGAAGTTTCACAAGATCCCATGTTCTATTTTTGTGGAGTGATTCCATCTCCTCTTGCATAGCAAACATCCACTTTTCTGAGTTTTCACAGCTAACCGTCTCAGAATAATTAGATGGCTCTTGATTCCTCTCTATATCTTCAGCCACGTTTAAAGCATAAGCAACTAGATTAGCCTTAGATACTTCTTTGGAGGTTTAATTTCTCTTCTACTTCTGTTTTTGGCGATAGAGTATTGCAGTGAAGAAGCAACTCTATTCTCAATTTTTGTACTGGCTTGAGGAGTCAACTCTGTATTAATCTAATGCTCCACCTGCTTTTGATTTTCTTCATTAGAAGAGTCTTTAAGAGATAAGTTAGGCAGCATATGTAATGACCCAAAATCCGTAGGCATCGGAAAAGTACATTATCGGGCCTCCGTCTTAGTGAAACATGTTTGTAAATAATTATTAAGAATAATTATAAGTCCAGTAGTGTGTTTAATTAGGTTTTAATTAAGTGAAATTAGCTCAATTTAGAGTAATTAGTAAAAAGGACTAAATTGAATAAGGGGTAAAAATTGAATTATAGAGTAATAGAAAATAAAAAGGACTAAAATGATTAAGCCATTTATATGAAATGAGGCGGGATATATGCATTAAAATCTAAAATTTTTGTTTTAATTATATATATATATTATATTATGTTATGTTAATTTATAGTATTATTAATTTATAGCTTAAATAAGTAAATAAACCAAAACATGCCAATTGTATGGTTATAATTAAATATATGTGTAAAATATAAGAAAATACACTTGTAATATATTTGTATATTTTTTTAAAATAATAAGTAAAAGATATTTATTGATTATTATTATTTAATTGATATTATATTAGTGAATAAATTAATAAGTTGACAAATGTAGGATAATGAGATGATACATGTGTAATAAAATGTATAATACAATTCTAATAAAAGTATTATTTATTAAGTAGATATTTATTATTTATTATTAATAAGTTAAAGATATTTATTAGATAAATAATTAAAATTATAAGATTTTTGGTATGAAAAACAAATTAGATAATGACATTTGTAATAATATGAATATATACATTTGTATTATAATTATGTATTTACTTAAATTTTAAGTTAAAGATATTTATTAATTAAATATTGATATTATAAGATTTTTATTTGTTAAATACATAAAAGAAAGACAAATGGATGGTAATAATAGTGTACAAATGTACAAAAATACATGTATACAAATGTATTAATTACATTGTTATTAAATAGATATTTTATAATTATTAAATTAATAATAATCTATATTAGTTAAATGATAAAATAATACAAAGAAAATAAAATATAAAAGAAAAACAAAGAAACCAAGGAAACAAAACAGAAAACAGGGGAAGAAAAAGAAAGAAAGAAAAGAAAAAGGAAAAATTAGGGTTTTAAGGTTTAAAGCTTTGATTGGTAACTCAATTAAGCCCTTTTTACTTAATTTTGATGTTTTAGAAGCTTTAGAACAAAGTTTTGATGAAATTAAGTTGAAGTTTTGAAAGTTTTTAGGTTTTTGAACATAGTTCATGTTGAATAAAGCAATGAATTAGGGATTTAATTGAATGAATTTTAAGTTAGAATTTATTAAAGGATTAAATTGTAAACTAAGCTATAAGTTTTGAGTTTTAGGGATTAAATTGAAATAAATTCGAAATTATGAAAATATGATAAAAATTAAATAGTTAAATGTGAGTTTGGTAAGAAATTGAGTAGCAAAAAGGTATGAATTGAGAAAGAAAAATATATAGGTTTAGTTAGGATTAAATTGGAATTAAAGTAAAAGTTAGATAAAAATTTCAGCAATTAAATTGTGTTGTGTTAATGATTGTGAAATTATTTTAATTGTTTGTAGCTAATATCGAGCCTGAAGCATCGGCCCAAAAAAGAAAAGAAAAGATCGTCGAGGATTAAATCCAAAGAGAATTTTGGTTTGTATCACTATAACTCAAGCTTTATAATTAATATGTGTTTAATTTAATATGTATGTGTGGTAAGTATTTTAAGGTAAGTATTTAATGAACTGATAAAATTTGTGATTAGGTATTAAAATTGAGAGTGATATTAAACTGAATTATGGGATATTGAATATTGTTTTGAATATCGAATTGAACTGTGAAATTACTGAATATTGTTACGTATACTGCATTGAACTATAAAATTTCTGATGAAACGAATTACTGTATTACTGTGAAAATTGATCGAAATAATAAATTATAATTAATATTGAATAGAAATGGAAAGTTGTACTAAAAAAATGATTTAAATACCTTATTAACTAGTCGGGCTAGTCGGATATAGTTGGCATGCCATAGGATATGGAAGAGTACAGGTTTTTGCTGGCTTACTGATTAGGCACTTATCTGCTGTTACTGCTACTGATTCAACACTTTATATGTCGAATACTGTTACCGTTACAGATTCAGCACTTTGTGTGTTGAATACTGTTGCTGTTACTGTTACTGCTACTGTTACTAATTACTATTTAGGTACTGTGTACCTTTAAGGCACAATGTACCGTACATGTGTGTTGGTTGGAATCCGTGTATCTGCCGAATCCGAGTCAAGTTAATAGGGATAAATGAAATAAATTTACTGATAAAACTAAATTTGAATGATGTGGCATATGTGAAAGGTGAGAATTGAAATAAAAAAAAATAAGAATGGTATATATATTCAAATGATAACATAAAAAGATTGAATTGTTCATTAAATGATGATAATTGTAATGTAAAAGTATGTGTGTGATTTAATGTATTTAATTATAATTTGAATTAGAGTGATATCATTGAGTATATGCATGCTCAGCGTACGGTTGTTTCCGTGCGCAGGTTGTAGAAGTCAAGTATTGAACCAGCATCCAAAGCCAGATCCGACTTCAGTAAACTTTTGGTGATGTATGTTTTTCTTTTGGTAATGTGGCATGTACATAGGATGTGTATAAAGATTATTATGTTTTGAATATAAATGGTTAAAAATGTTAGTAATACAAGTCTAAGAATTATAATGAAAGAAGTTTATCCATTTCAATTTAATTGGTATATTGATAAATTTAAATTGATATTATATTGATTCAGTTTGATTAGAAAGTATTTAGAATAGAAAATGAGTATGTGAGTTGGTTGAATTGGTTATGTTTGAAAAGGATACGGTTTTAATTACAGAGAGTTTTATGTAAAAATAAGCAGAAATGCTGTCGAAATTTATGTAAAAAAAAATTCGGAGTACTTGAATGAGTTCCGTTTCATTTTTAATACATGTTTTAGAATTCGAGAGTTCATTATAAGGACTTAGTTATTAAATTATACCATGAATGTTATTTTATTTATGAGTTATTCGTAAGTTGTCTGATATGTCCGGTAATGCCTCGTAACTCATTTTCGGCGACGATTCGGGGTTAGGGGGTGTTATAGCATAGCTGTTTCATCAAAAATAACATCTCTGGTAATCACAACTTTTCTCTTTTCAGGACACCATAACTTATACCCTTTTACACCAGGTTTATAACCAAGAAAAACACATTTAATGGATCTCGGTTCCAATTTTCCATTATCAACTTGAGCATACGCAGGACAGCCAAAAATCTTTAAATCAGAATAATTTGCAGGATTACCAGACCATACCTCTTGCGGAGTCTTTTTCTCAATGGCAACGGATGGGGATCGATTGATAAAAAAAATGCAATAGAGGCTGTTTCGGCCCAAAACGACTTTGGTAAGTTGGCATTTGACAACATACATCGAACCTTCTCCATGATCGTTCTGTTCATTCGTTCTGCAATGCCATTTTGCTGCGAAGTATGGCGAACTGTCAAGTGTCTCACGATCCCTTCTGACTTGCATAATCTATTAAACTCATCAGAACAGAACTATAAGCCATTGTTTGTGTGGAGGTATTTTATTTGTTTTCCCGTCTGTTTTTCAATAATAATTTTTCAAAGACTTAAATGCTGAAAACACATCGCTTTTCTGCTTTAAGAAGAACGCCCAAATTTTTTTGGAAAAATCATCAATAAAGGTTAGCATATATTAGCTCTACCTCTCGAAGGCACTCTAGATGGCCCCCACAGATTAGAATGAATATACTCCAATGTTCCCTTCGTGTTATGGATTCCTTTAGTGAATCGAACTCTCTTTTGCTTCCCAAACACACGGTGCTCACAGAAATTCATTTTGCAAATTCCTTGCCCATCAAGAAGTCCTTTTTTGCTCAATTCTGCCATGCCATTCTCACTCATATGCCCTAATCGCATATGCCAAAGCTTAGTAATATCATCATCTGATAAGGAAGAGGAAGCGACAGCTGCATCACCAATAACAGTAGAACCCTGCAAAACATATAACTTGGCAGTCTTTCTCTACCCTTTCATCGCAATAAGGGAACCTTTGGAAATCTTTAAAACCTCACTTTCAGCTGTGTATCTGTAACCTTTTGAATCAAGAGTAATCAACGAAATTAAATTTCTTTTTAATTCTGGAACATGTCGTACGCCACTAAGTGTTCTGACAACTCCATCAAATATCTTAACTTTAATTGTTCCAACACTTGTGATTTTACACGAAACATTATTTCCCATCAAAACAAGACCTTCAGACACTGTTTCGTAAGTTGTAAACCAATCCCGATGGGACTCATGTAGAAGGTGCAGCCTGAATCAAATATCCACTCCTCGCTCACTTTAGAATTGTTGACCGAAGCGACTAGAAATTCACCATCGCTGTAGTCTTCTACAACATCAGCTTCACTGGAATTTTCTGGTTGTTTTCCCTTTTGATTCGTAGCCTCCCTTTTAATCTTGTTCTGTAGCTTATAGCACTCAGATTTAATGTGCACTTTCTTCTTGCAGAAGTTACAAGTTTTACCACTGTTTGAAGACTTTGATCTACCATTAGATTTACCGTGAGGATTCCGTTCCTATGTCCTTCCATGATCATCATCAGCATTCCGATCTTGTGTCCCACGAACAATGAGACCCTTTCCTTAAGAGTCGTGTTTAACCACAAGATGCTTCATCTTATCATACGAGGTCAAAGAATCATAAACCTCATCAACTGTGAGAGACTCGCAGCTATATAAAATCGTGTCTCTAAAGGTTCAATAAGACGGGGGCAACGAACAAAGTAAATCAACCCTAGATCTTCCTTATCATGCTGAACCTCCATGGCCTCCAAGTTTGAGAGAATTTCTTTAAACACTGTTAAGTGTTTGTGTATAGATGCACCTTCCTCCAAACAATGAGCATAAAGACGCTGCTTCATATGCAGCTTGCTTGTTAGAGTTTTCGACATACATATTTGTTATAGCCTCTTCCATAATGCAGTGACGGTCTTTTCTTTCATCACATCCTGCAAAATTTAATGGAATATAGAGAAATCGATTCAAAATTGCGTTCGTTGGACAAATGTAGATGTAATTGTGTTAACGGCTTTCGATCCTTACGCTTCTTCTCTTCATCTGTTAATGTCAAAGGCATCTTATCTATCCTTAGCAGGGCATCCTCTAGATCCATTTGCGCAAGAACTGCTTGCATCTTAATCTGCCACAACGCAAATCTATTGTTGCGATCCAACAACAAAATTTCATACTTCAAAGACGCTATTACCGTGATCGAGATGAACAACCCAGAAGCTCTGATACCAATTTGTGAAAATGAAATAAAAATAAAATAAAATAAAGAACACACAAATTTTTACGTGGAAACCCTTTCGGGAAAAAACCACGGGTAGAGGAGAAGAAAATTCACTATGTCGAATTCAAATGATTACAAGAGGAATAGACTATATCTATTTATAGGCTTATAAAGCCATATTCTAGTGAGACTGAAACACCTTATTCTAATCAATATAAAATAGATGGAGTTTAACAAGGTTTAAAAAACCTTATTCTAAAATAAAATAAAAGAAGTATAGTTCTATATAGATTTTACTTTTATTTTATTTTATAACTATATTTTATTTAAATAAGGATTCGAGTCATTTAATTCTAACAAGAGCCTTATTCATCAAGACTAGCCTGCAAATGCCCAAAACCCTTCTTTTTGAGCTTGCACAAAATTTTCCAATTACATGGATGAAGTTTCTCCCTTACTTCATGACCTTAGAAAAATGTTCTAACTATTTGGTTAATCTTTTCACAAATTTAAGTTGGAGCTTTGAAGCATAATAACATATGAAGAGGCAAAGAAGCCAAAGTTGATTTAATGAGTGTCGGCCTTTCACCTTGAGACAGGCACTTCTGTTTCCAACGTGCTAATTTGCTTTAAGTTTTGTGAATGACGCCTTAGAAAAAAAGTTTCTTACTATTATTGGATGCTCCGCCCTTTTGACTTTAAGAATATCTATGAACCATTTTCTTTCATTTAATTTAATAAAAAGATTGAACTTTTCACAATTAATCAGAAAGAGCCTAGAATTTATTTAATTCCGTTTTAATGACTCGACAAGAGTAAATATTTGCCCAAAAGAAGAGGAAACAATTATATGCAAACAAGTGTTAGTGGACACAACACTTCTTGCAATCTTTATTTCTTTTACTGTCTCATCCTCCTTTGCTTTGGAAAGCATTGTAGAGTGGACATTTTGACACAACACAAATTTGTTTTTCACAGCCTACCTAACAAATATTCAAGATATGTGTGATTATTATAATTGAATGGGTTTCGTTTCATTAATTACACATTAAATTAAAATATATATATAATTTTAATATTTATTTTCAAGTAATTATGTCTGTTATTTTTATAAAATTTAAAATCGAATTTCTAATTGCATTTTTAAGTTAAAATTTATTTATTATCTGCACCAATTAAAATATTATTATACAAATAAATTATCTTATAGATATTTAAGTCCATTAAATATCAAAATTTCGAAAGTTAAAAATAAAATTAAAGTAGATAATAAATTCAAATACTTAAATTCGAATCCATAATTTACAGGTTAAAACAATAAATATTCAAATTAGAATCTATGATTTCATAAAAATAAAATAAATATTTCGAATTTACTATAAATATCCAAATATGACGAAATACAAATATATTTGATTCACATTATCTCTTACTGTTTATAAAAATATATAAACAAGCATGGTTAATATAATCCCGTAAAAGACTAAGCATTTGTTACATATCAATCAACAAACTAGAGTTTGTTGCCTTGTTTTTCGCTTCAATTTATCATACATATCTCATTTTATTTTTATTTCTTTTTTATGACAAAATTTGTGTGAATTTAATTTGGAGAAATTTAGAATTCAAAATCAACACCAACAAAGTTTTATATATCTCCTACAATTATTTTCATTTAAAAAAAAGTCTACTACAATTATTAGGTAAAAGCTGTAGAGATGAATTAGATTATATTTTGTCTTGTTTATTTAAAAATGGACAAATTGGTATCTGTACATTAGATCAAAAAGTAAATTGGTTCTTTTTGTTAAATTTTTTACTTTTAAAAACTGATCTGACTGACGAAATAACTAAACAATTACACATGACGTACCACGTGTACCTTATATCGGCATATAAGAACAGTGAAAGAAGAACCAATTTACTTTTTGATCATATACAAAGATTAATTTGTCAATTTTTTTTATATACAAGAGCCTTCATGGTAGTTTTACCCAATTATTACCCCTCTTCACATAAAAATAAAACCCCATCATGCACATTTCATATATAGTTTTATTGAAGAACTAATGATAACATTTAGTGCAAAAATGGGTAACCTTGTTTGTTTTGCTCCACAATTGTAACAGAAGAAAAGCGTTTTGATATGTGAACATCAAAACCAAGTGAATCTAATATTAAAAAAAATAAAATACTGACCGGCATTTAACATAACAGCAACCAGCTGATTTTTCAACAAAAATGCTGCAATTAGGGCATTGCCTCCACTTCTTTCTCTTAGCCAAATCAACCAACATAGCATCTGAGCCAAGGTTTTTAAGTTTCTGAAACTTGATGCAATCTGCACCTGAATGCCAAGCTACCTTGCACTGCACGCAAAATACCCTCTTGCACGGTGGACATGGGAATCTCTTTATTCTCTTTTCCCCATCATTAACCAACAATGCCGAGCAATCTTTATAAGGAAAATATAATTTTTCAGAGCCAAGTAAAGCAGATTCACAAAGGGCTTTTCCCCACCTGTTAAACAAATCCCTTGGCAGTATCTCACGGTAAAAATCTGGGTCCAACACCCCTTCATAATCTGTCACCGGACATTGGATCCGACTCACATTATCATCAAGCTTGGATTTAATGTACTTCACTGTGCATTCAATGCAGTAAAAATGGGAACAACCTTTGATGTTGAAAGAGATATCCAATGGCTTTGGCTCAACACAGATTTCACACACATAAGTTGGGGTAATGCTGCCATGGCCATCGCCGGTTTCTGAATCAGAAATCAATGAAGGGAAGAGCTGTTGTTCTACCATCAAGGGAGTGGAGAAACGATCTTTTTCATTAATAGACGAGTTTCCTTCAACCTGCAGCTGCCTTTTGCATATAACATTGTCGAGAAACTTACACAATTTGGTGCCAATCTTTCTTGATTTCTCATTACACGAAATCTGAAGAGATGTGAGCTTTGATTTAAGATTGTTTCTTTGTTGGATGTAATGTTTTAAGTACTTTTGAAATACCCATTGAGACTGGTTTTCTCAGCTCAATCAAGATACCAAAGAGTGAGAGAGAGAGAGAAAAAGAGAATGCAAACACAACCGTAATAAAATCTAATATATATACAAAGAATCAATTACGAGTACATACATACATACTTGCTAGGAAATATTTTTAGAATTCAAAGATTTTCTTTTTGGTGCGAAACAGAAGCAAATTAGATAATTATATTAACCAACAGTTCGTTACAAAATATCCCCGTAGGCATCAGCTATCAAACGTGGGGAAGGGCCTGGATGGGGCACATTACAAACAAACAAAAGGTGAGGTTCGAAACAAACAAAGAAAAGTTACTTTCTAGGCAAGCAAGGGAATTCACACATCTATTCTTCTCTTTGAACATGTGCTTGATTGACATTCCTTCCAATCTTGATAGGAGAATCCTACAATCATAGACTAGAGTTGATAGTAACATGCTAATAGTAGAGGTAGCTTCGATTTCAATTTCAAGGTTTCTTAAGTCGAGTCTCTTGGCTAGTTCTAGGTAATCCCTCATAGCTCCACCCCAAGGCTGATATCATGTGGTATGTGTCCGTAAGAACCTAATCCATCTTCCATTCTCATAAAAAAATGAGTGTCCCAGCACCCACCTTCATTGGGTTTGGAAGTGCAGAGTCATCAGAGTTAAGTTTAGCCCACCCTCTTCTAAGGGCTTTCCAATGTAAACCTACCATTGACGAAGCTGTGCACTGTTTCACCTTAGTAGTATGCTCAAGGGAGAGTCCAATAATGGCAGTGTGGATAAGTGTTGATTGAAAACTAAAATTGTTGCGTGAGATCCAAATTTCCCATAGGAAGGAGGCAAAACACAAGGCTCCACAATAAAGCTGGTTTAGAAAACCAAGCCTTGGAGTGAAGGTTTCAGGGGAGCCAGTATATTGAAGTCAAACCAAATTTCAAAGTCGGCATAAAAATTGTAACCATATGTTTTTCAGTAAAGTTAAAAATAGTAGTTTCGGAACCACAAATTTGACGAGTAAGTTCGTACAATTAGTATTTAAATTATATGAGTCAATAATAATTTTTATATTGAATTTCTAATTGGTAAATTTTAATTATTGAATTAAAAGTTAGTATAAGAAGTTCGGTTCAAAAGTCAAGTGGTTATTGAAAACGAGGTTTTAGGACATTGTTTCCGTAATTTAAAGCTGTAAATAATTTTATTAAATATTTACAGAGTCATAATATAAGTAAATTGAAATTTAGTCTGGTAATTTTGATGATTGTTTGCTTAATTGAGGTAAAATGATTAAATTGTAAAAGAAGTAAAAATTGCTATAGATATAAAATACTAAAGGGACCAAAATGGTTATTAGACCATAGTCAAAAAGTCCAAGAGGTGGTGACATGATTACCATCCATTAACTTTTGGGTTATTTATTCATTTGGTCCTAATTAGTTTTTGGCTAAATTGTAAATAAGTTTGTTAATTGGAATTTAGTATAATTGAAAGACCAATCGTGTAATTGGATCCACCTTAAATGGCCTAATAATAGAAATGATGTAGAATTCTTTAGATTGTGATAAATTTCAATTAAATCCTAATTAATTAAGGATTTATTAATAAATTTGTTTTTCTATATGATCGAAAATGGTGGTTTCGGGGCCACAACTCTGATGTGCCATGCTGTAAATATTTCCGAGGTCATTAAGTCGTATTAAAATTTGGATATGAAATTTTATCGCTCAAGTAGTTAATTAAGTAAAAAAGAATAAATCGAAAAAGCTGCAAAAGTTGAGTTTTATAGGTTAAAAACATCAAATGATAATGGGAAGGTAAGTCAAGGCACTTATCTGGTAAATATACCATTTAATATGGTAGTGGACGGTTGTAGATGCTAATTTGAGTGAAATTTGCTTTAAGTTTTAAGGGCAAAATTTTAATTAGGTGAATAATTATTAAAACAAAGAAACATAATGAAATTGACTTCATCTTCTTCATGGAGAACAAATAGAAACCCTAAAGGAAGAATTGGAAAACATTCGGCCTAGCTTTGCTTCTTTGATTGGATCAAGAATGGATTGAAAATCGAGGCATAGAGAAGTTGTTGAATGGTCCCTATACTTTGGCAGTTATTGCAAATCAGTTCGGTAAGTTCGTACTATATTTTCTATAATATAATGATTCTTTTTATACATTATTTGTTATATAATTAAATTCATAATATGCTTCATAATTGACTGATTAAAAATATCTAAGAAATGATCAACTGATGAGTTATCACGATTTAAGCTGGTGAATACTAAATGAATATTTTGCTCTGATGATACACACCATCACGATGGCTGAGATCTTGCATATGTTGTGGATTCTTAATAGTTTGTGTGAGCAACATCGTGAACTGGTGAATTGAATGGCTACTCTATTATGATGACATAGACCGTTCCGATGGCTGAGATCCTACATATGTTGCGGATTCTCGACAGCTTGTGTGAGTAGCATCGTGAACTGGTGAAATGACTGAATACTCTATACTGATGAAATGGATCATTAAAATGATTGAGATCTTGCATACGTTGTGGATTCTCGTCAGCTTGTGTAAGCAGCTTCATGAACCGGTCAAGACTCTGTAACTAGCTCAAACGAGTGAGATTCTATGCTTACTGAAATGAGATCATACATTACTGAAATCGGAAGAATTTGAGTTATGGTACAGTATAATACTCACATGTTGTGAACTGTGTTTAACAGGGATTACATTGTTATTTCCTATAATTGAACTGTTAAGTTTGTTGGTAAGATTTATCATTAATTTGGCAAACTTACTAAGGTTTCATTAAGCTTACTTGTGTTTTGTTCTGTGTTTTTTAGATTTCATTTTGGGACGAGAAATCGGATCAACCTGCATCATCACACTATCTCAAGGTCCCTTTGGTAGATTTTGGAACAACTTGGCTTATATGGCATGTAATAGGTCTATTGAATATGTTTTGTGATTGATTATGTGTAAATTGTTGTATAACTTGGTTGCTTGGGGTTTTTTGGTCTAAGGTAAGTACATGTCTGATAACATGAGTCATGTTGTAGCATATGCAAGTGTAATATCCCAAAATAGGACCTAGTAGAAATAGTGGTTTTGGGACACCAATCTGACATTAAAATAATTTTTTTATGATTACTATGAGGTCTAGGATATGAAAATAAGCATGTGTTAAAGTTTCATGAAGAAATTCTAAGTATAAGGTGTCCATTTAGTAATTAGGGACCAAATTGAATAAGTTGTAAAACTTTTGTTCTAGAATAAAATTGTATGAAATTGCTTTGGATTATTAATTAGAAGGTATTAGATAGCAATTTTTCCAATTTCTAAGTTTTTGGACAAAAATTGGCATGCATGGAAAAATTTGAAAGTTTAGTAGGGAAGGGCATTTTGGTCATTTGGTAATAATTTTAATAAAAAGGGAAAAAGGAAGCAAAATTCAGCCATTTCCTCTCCACAGCTGTCGAATTTTTAAGAGAAACCCTAGCTAGGGTTTTCAACATTTCCAAGCTTAATAGTAAGTGTTCCCTAGCCCCGTTTTCAATGTTATTTTTATTTTTGAGATCCTCGTAACATACTCTCTCTATTTCTACCCATATTTCAAGCTAGGGTTCATGTTTAGAAATTTACCCATGCATGAGATGCTTGTGTTTTGATTATTTATGGAGGAATATGAGCGTTTAAAGTATAGTAAACAACTTTTACTGAGTAGATTTCCATGGAAACGACTTAAGGGACATATTTGTAAAAGGTATAAAATGTGTGGTAGAAATGTGAAATAGAGAAAAATGTGACCTAGTATGAGTTTATGATACTTTCAGCTAGGCTTGGGTATCTAAGAAATTACATGCATTTTATTATACTAGCTTAAAGGACTAATTTGTAAAAATGTGAAATGTTAAGGGCAAAATGGTCATTTTGCCCGGAGGTAAAATTTAGGCCTAAAACGAATAGTGTGATGTATTGATAATTTATTGTTGCTTATATAGACCCTGAGAGACCAACTTCGAAAGTCGACCGAGGAAAACAAAAGGTTTCGGAGTAACCGAAATTCGAATCCGAAATGATTACCAGGTAAGTTCGCGTAACTTGAATGTAAACTATTTTAAATACATTAAAGATGTAAGTTCATGTATAAATTATAATATTGATATGCAATATACGATAATTCATGAAAAATTGATGTTACAATGAAATGTCCTGGTTGAATAAAAAGGATATCTGATGGATTTCTCGAAAATGAATTAATGATAGAAAGGATCTAGCCCGGATAGGTGATCCTATAGTGATCTAGCCTCTCGAAGAATATGTGTACTGAAATGGATTTAGCTCGGACGGGTAATCCGATTAGGATATGAATTTAGCCTAGACTGGTAATTTAGATTCGAACTCATGGGAGTATATGTCATTGTAAGGGATTTAGCCTAGACTGGTAATCCCGACATTGCTCTGTGAGTTTATATTACAGGGGATTTTGTCTGGACTGGTAATCCCACCATAAGAGCGAGGTTCACGGGAGTGCGTATTTAAAATGATCACTTGCATGATTTGACGGTAAATGAGACATCCATCTAGATCCCGAGAAATTCAACGGGTTTAAAATGAGAAATGAAAATAGAAATGCTTGAATTAATGAGCTCATCTAAGACTAATGTTATAATGTATTTGCCTGAGACTAACTTGATGGTCGAGTGTATGTGATAGGGAAATTATACTATGCATGTTGGCATGAATACCTATTATGATTGTATGCTAAATAACCGGTAAGTTTACTTTCCCGTTATCCGAACTTACTAAGCATGTAAATGCTTACCCCTTTTCATCTCCCTTGTCTTACAGAGCTTGCGGACTCGTGAAGATTAGAAGACCGTTGGAGCATTGTCAACACTATCAACTTGTCTTGTTTGGGAATATAGAAACTTTTATTTTTATATAATGACATGTATAGGATTCTTGGTCATTTTGTTATATGTGTCATTTGGCTAGCCAATGTAATGGCTTAAATGATATGCTTATTCATTTTGTATATGGCCATAAGATATGGTCCATATTGATGTAGGTTGTAAATCTACTAACTGCGCATGTATATGCTTGAATGTTTCATGAGATGGTTAATGTGGTATACCATCAATGGATATGTGTTATGTGGCCAAATCACTTGAAGATGGTTTAGGTCATAATTGGCATGATTTATGAAATAAACTAAGTATATAGTATGGTTTGTAAAATGGTAACCCTAAAACAAAGAGGGTACTATCAATATAGGTTAAGAAGAGACTTGAAGCAACATGCATGACCTTGGCTAAGAAGGTTTTAAAGGTACATTTATACCATGATAGATGTCCAAGGAACATATTACTGTGTATAGATGTTTGAGGGTGACTAAAGGCTTGGAATATAGCCTACAAAAAGGTCCACATGGGTAGGCACACGGGCATGTGTCTAGGCCGTGTGTGACACACGGTCAGTCCCTATGGGCGTGTTGTATGGCCGTGTGTCCCCTGCACCTAAAATTTTAGGCTAGTATGCATGGTAGTAAACACACAGGTAGAGACAAGGCCGTGTGTCTCAACCGTGTGGAGGACATGACCTAGCACACGGGCATGTGCCCCTAAATGAATGATAACGTCATAAATAGAATGTCTAAGTTTTTGCATATGGACTGTGACACGGGCGTGTCGTGGCCGTGTGAGGAACACGGGCCAGGGACACGGGCGTGTGCTCGGTCGTATGAAAACACTTGCAGGTTCGAAATGAAAAATAATTCCACATGGGTGAAGGACACGGGCGTGTGCATTGCCTCCACACGGGCGTGTTCAAAGCACACGGGTGTGTACATTGCCTCCACACGGGCGTGTGAGGTTTAAACCTAGAAATTTTTCTCAAATTTTTTTAAGTTCTTGGTATAACACCCCCTTACCTGTACTCGAGACCGGGATAAGGTACGAGGCATTACCAGACGAACATACAAACATCCAAAAAAATGCGAGTTATAAAATTTTAATTTCATAATTTTGTCCCTTATATGGGCTTATGAGGCTCGAAGCATACATTTGAAGTGGTCTGGGACTGAACCGAGAACGTATAAAAAACTTAAGAAGATTTTTGTGCTCCGGCCTCAAACGCCCGTGTAGATGCACACCACATGCCCGTGTGCGTGGGACAGGCCCTTGCCCTTAGCCCGTGTGGGATATTGAAATTTATTTAATTTAGTTCAAGGTGCAGTGATTTTCACAGGGCCTAGACACACGCCCATGTCCTCGGCCCGTGTCCCTCACACGGCCTAGACACGCCCGTGTTCAAAAACCTAGACATTCTGTTTATGACGTCATCATTCATTTAGGGACACACGATCAAAGCACACGCCCGCGTGGTCTACCCGTGTGCCACACACGGATGAGACACACGACCGTGTCTTCAACCCGTGTAGTTACTACAAAGCATGCAACATGGAAATTTTGGGGTGCAGGGTACACACGGCTGAACGAAAAACCTGTGTGAGCTGTCCGTGTGTCACACACGGTTTAGACACCTATCCATATGTCTATTCATGTGGACCATTTGGAGGCTATCTTCCAAGCCATTTGTCACCCAAGAACCCTATGTACTCTAACATGCTTAACATCCTACTATCTAGCATAGACTACAATCACATACATAATTTGGCATGCAATCAAGAGATAATTATAAGAAAACACTCCAATTAACTATATGGACCAATTCACTTGGCCATATACAAAATATTCATTTCAATTAGGAAACCATTACTTTGAGCTAGCCACATGACATGACACATATACAAAATAACAATCACCTATACATGCCATGACTCAAAGTAATCACATGTATTATACCCAAAGTTTAGTTGATAGCGTGACCTGAGCTCTGATGTTCTCGATCCTTTGAGTTAGCTTTACGAGTCTAAAAGAAATAGAAAAGGGAGGAGTAAGTTATGAAGCTTAGTAAGTACACATACAAAAAAAGTAAATCTTAATTAAACCATAGAATATTATTTACACCTTTGTCACTTTTTCATACCTTTCATCAAACATGTAATCTAAATTTTCTTTATAAGCATAATACATAAAAAACATATATTGCCATGGATGATCATAGTCATAGAAGTACATAGATTAAACACATACCTTTGCTCCCCTGTACACATGCATTTTACTTAGTTTACATTCGAACCTCGTATACAATACCCGCTGAACATTTGGAATAACGGATAGGATACATGGATATAAACGCATCGAAGTGCCATAATCATGACATAGCACGCCTCTCAACAGGGCTACATATGAGCACCCGGACCTAGCAGGCATCATATTACCACACCTCTCAACAGGGCTACATAAGCTCCCGGACCTAGCATGTACCACATAATTACATGCCTCTCAACGGGGCTACACAGCTTTCGGACCTAGCATGTATCATGTCATCAAACAAGCTCATACTTACATAGTTATCCTAGTGACATGTCACTTGTATCCTTACCTATTCTTAAGTTCAAACGGGATTTTTGGACTTACGTCTCTTTGTCGAACATTCTTGGAATGTTAGCCTTATAATACACGACCTTATCATATACAAATGCTAACATGGCAACACTTGTAACATAAGAATAAAACATCAAAAAATATTATAGCAACAAGGTAACCAAATAATATATTAATTACCCATATGTTATTTAAACATTTAAAACATTAATTAAGGTACTTATTTGTACATGTTCTTACCTCGGTACAAAATATTCGAAATAGTGCCTATGCCTCGTACACTTTGTTCTTGCCTTTTTCAAGACTCGGTTCTCGTCTTTCTTGATTTATCATAATAAATTTAGCTCATTAACTTCATACATTACTCAAATCGATCCTAAATTCATGCTTTGATAAAATTACCCTTTTTACCCTTAAACTTTCACTTATTGACAAATTAGTCCTTAGGCTTGTATGAAGAAATGCAAGTGATTTTTCGGTTACCCAAGCCTAGCCAAATACCTTTTGTACTTAAAGAAGCCCATAATTTCCTTCATTTCACACTTTCATACCCATTTTCATCACTTTTACAAATAAGTCCTTTTTAAGGTTTCCATGCAAAATCTCTTAATAAAAGTTGTTCTCCATACCTTAAACTATCATATTCTTCCATAATCCACCAAAATACATCTAACTCATGCATGGGTAATTTTCTAAAAATAAACCCTAACATGAAATATGGATAGAAATGAAGAGAGCAAATTGCAAGGGTGTCAAAAATACAAAGAGCATTAAAAACGGGGCTAGGATTGACTTACTATCAAGCTTGAAAGTTGAAGAAACCCTAGCTATGGTACTTTTGAATTTTCAGCAGCAACATGAGGAAGATGAGCTAATTTTTAGCTCTTTTTCCCTTTTTAATTCATTTAATATCCAAATGACCAAAATGCCCTTACTCATTAAACTTACAAAATTTCCATAGATGTCCATATTTGTCCAAAAATTTAGAAATTGGGCAAATTGCTCTTTAGGATCTTCTAATTCATATTTCAAAATAATTCCCCACAAATTGCACCTAGAACCCAAGTTTTGCATCTTATTCAATTTAGACTTTATTTTGTAATTGGACACTTTATTCTTAAAATTTCCTTATGAAACTTTACAACATGCATAATCTTATATTCTAAATCTCATAATGATCAAAATATAAATATTTTAACGTCAGATTTATGGCCTCAAAACCATTATTCCAACTAGATCATATTTCAGGATGTTACAATTCTCCCCTCCCCTTAAGGGACTTTCGTCCTCGAAAGTCTTACTTGGAAATAAATTCGGATACTGACTTCTCATAGCGTCCTCGGGTTCCCAAGTGGTCTCTTCGACTCAATGTCGATGCCAAAGTACTTTCACAAGAGCCACACTTTTATTCCTCAATTGCTTAACTTCTCTTGCCAAAATCTTAACCGGTTCTTAACCATAAGTCATATCCGGTTGGATCTCAACCTCAGTTGGAGTAATCACATGCGAGGGGTCTGATCGATATCGACGTAACATGGACACATAGAGCACGTCGTGAATTCTTTCCAACTCTGATGGCAAAGCTAAGCGATAGGCAACCGACCCAATTCTCTTGGTGATCTCGTAAGGTCCAGTAAAACGAGGGCTGAACTTGCCTTTCTTACCAAATCTTAGAACCTTTTTCCATGGCGACACTTTCAAAAATACCTTGTCGCCAACTTGATTTTGATCTCTTTCCTTTTTAACTCCGCATACGATTTTTGTCTATCTGATGCCGCTTTTAAACAATCTCGAATCACTTTAACCTTATCCTCGGTTTCTTTAATCAAATCAACTCTGTAAATCTTGCTTTCCTTGAGCTTTGTCCAATACAAGGGAGTTCGACATCTTCGTCCATACAAGGCTTCGTAAGGAGCCATCTTCAAACTAGATTGATACCTGTTGTTGTAATCGAACTCGTCCAAAGGCAAATAAGCTTCCCAACTACCTCTAAACTCAGGAATACAGCATCGAAGCATATCCTCAAGTGTCTGAATTATTCTTTCGGATTGTCCATCGGTTTGCAGGTGGAAAGCAGTACTAAAATTCAGTTTCGTACCCAAAGCCACTTGCAAATTTTTCCAAAATCGAGATATGAACCTCGGGTCTCTATCCGAAATGATCGACAAAGGTACACCGTAAAGTCTAACAATCTCTGAGATGTATAAATTAGCTAACTTGTCAAGATAAAAGTCAATGCGTACCGGTATAAATAAGCTGACTTAGTCAATCTGTCGACTATTACCCAAATAGAGTCCTTTTTCTTCGGAGTCACTGGTAATCCGGTTACAAAATCCATAGTAACTCGATCCCATTTCCACTCTGGAATCATAATGGGCTGAAGTAATCCAGAAGGCACTTGATGTTCTTGTGACACCCCTAAAGTGACCCTAGTCGGAAAGTGGTTTCGGGACCACGAAACCGAGTCACAAAAATAATTAGATGTTATATTCTGTGCTTATTGTATGTGTAATTTGTATGTGTGAATATTTCGTGCCTTGATTTTTATCAAGGCGGTGTTAATTTATAAGAAAGGACCCATGTGATAAGACTTGAAAATGTGATAGGTGAAATTTAAAGTGGCCAAATAATGCATGAGTTATTGACATGAGGGACTTGCATGTCAAATGGACCACTTTTAATTAGTGGCCGGCCATAATGATAGTTGATAGATATTATATGCATTTTTATTATAGCATGATAATAGTTAATGGCTTTATATTATGGAAGAAAGAATAATTAAAAGAAGGAAAGAGTGATAGAAACAAGGTATGTCCATCTTTCTTTTCCCCATTGCCGTAACTAGTGAAAGAAAAAAAAAGGGAGAAGAAGAAGCCAAGGCATTCGGCCATGGTTAGTTCATAAATCAAAGGTATGTTAATGTGATTTTTATGTAATTGTTCATGAACTTAAACCATAGTGCATGTGTGAAAATTTGATGTTTTAAATTAGACTTATGAAGGTGAATTTCATGTGATTGACTTAGTTGAGAACCTAAGAAAATATGATAGGGGAACATGTAAGGATCAAATGATAACAAAGTGAGGAAACTTGGGTTTGCATGTCAAATCACCCAAACCTCAAGTAGTGGCCGGCCAAGCAAGGATGGTTCTTCCATTAAGTTGAATTTTTAATGATGCTTTTATTAGTAAATGATTAAAATAGATCAAAAAAAAAAGGAAAAGAAAGGGGGAATAAAATAAGAAAGCAAGAGAAAGTCTTCATCTTCTTTCTTTTCTTGAAGTGCCGTGAGCAAGGGAAGGAGGGGAGACTTCATTGTTTTTGGGTTCTAGCCGTACCTAAAGAAAGAAAAGAAGAAATTGAAGTTAAGGCATTTGGTCACCTTTAAGTGGATTAAGGTATGTTAATGCTCTATCATTGAAAATCTTTGTATATTTGGAGTGGCCATCAAGTATAGAAGCTAGCTCATGGCAAATGTTTTTTTTGTAAAGTTAAGAAGATGACATTCGGCATGGATGGTTGTATTTCTTTGATGTCGTTTTTGATGCTTTAGGGTATTGAGGGTTGATTATAGATGAGGTGAGTTTCTTGATTTAAAATTTGATGGATGTTAAGCTAGTTAGGCAACCAAAGGTTCAATATTTTTGTTATGTGGTTATATGTGCATTTCGGCCATGGTCTTTGCTTGAATTTGAGATTTGTAATGTGATTTTCCTAAATTGTCTATGAATTTTGGTTGTTGATTTCATGGTAATGGTATATTGAATCCATGACTTGAATCCATGAAAATTTAGTAAGGTTGCATTCGGCAACTTGCTTGGAATTAAGAAATGATGTCTAAGCTTAGGTGATTTCGATGATGATATATATATTCATAAGTATATTTAGTTGATTCGGCTTTGGTATTTGCATAGATAAAATATGTGTGAAGTTAGTTGTTGTGTTTGGTTAAGGTACTATAAATAGCTTATGATTAATTCATCTTTGGTAAGTTTCATGTATGATATGCTATGGCTTTGAGAATGCATTTTATAAATTAGTTCGAAAAGGAGTGAAATAACAATTATATGTTTGACTATGTATTGGATATTTTGGTTTGGTTTGTCAATGCAATGTATGCGCTTAGGTTATGCTTAAATGGTTAGTGGAAGTAAATGATGTAATGTCAACCATAATTTTATATGTTAACAAATATTATGCTATTTGTTATGATTGGTATGAGTTAAAATGCGGATGTGTATAGATAAGCAAAAGGATATGTTTAGTATTTAGTTAAAGTAACGAAATTGTACTAAAGAGAGTATTAATGCATGTTTGGTACTTGAGATGATTGAGGTGGTGATCTCGAAGCTAAATGTTATAAGGAATAAGTGTATTTCTTGCTAATCGAATTATAATATAATCGAATGTGGTTTTACACAATAGTGATGTGATAAGTTTAAATTTGGTTCATTAGCTCAAGAACTCAAGGAAACAAAGTCGGATCGTGGAAAAAGGGAAATTGGTCGAATAGTCGGAATTGACGTACATTAGCGATCGAGGTAAGTTTTAAGTATTAAAGCCTATAATGTCATTGAGTATGATATGTTAAGCACATATTAAAAGAATCATAACTCTATTGTAAATCTTTATGCATATAGCCTAATGGTTATTATGAAGTATAGGTAAGTTATTGATATGATATGTTGCCAAATGGATATGATATTATGAAGTGCTGAAAGGATATGTCAGAAGAGTAAAATTGTGATAAACCTGCTCAGGACAGCAGCAGTAACATGAATTTAGAAAATCACCATAAATTCATGGATTTGAATTAGAGGCTGAATGAGACATGAAATTAAAGCTTAATGAGTCCAGTTTCTTATAAAAGAAACCGTGTAAGCAAAGGAATTTCCGATAATGAGATATTTAAGTTGTGTGAGACGGTGTCAGAATGACTCCGAAATCCCCTGTTCGGTTTTTAGAAAATCATTATAAATTGTAAAAAATGGTTATAAGATAAAATTTATATGCTTAGACTCCTTAATGAGTCTAGTTTCAAATGAAATCAAATACAACACATTTTGAATTCTGTAAAATGAGAAATTTGATTCTTAGTGAAGAGTGGTCAGATTAGTCAAACAGTGAAATAGGGGAAACTTTAAGAAAAATCTGGTATTGATTGGCCAAACTTAAAATTCTGGAAATTTTATGGATGGAAGATATACGAGTCTATATTCAGGAAAAATTAACGGAAAGTGATTTGGAGTTTTGTAGCTCCAGTTATAAATAATTTAGTGACTATTGCTCAGGAAAAACAGCTTGTGCTGAATTTGAGATTTTGTTGTGAACCTTGATAAACTTGTTTTAGTTGCTCATAAGCTATTGATTAAACCCATACTTGAATTCTAAATCGTGGTATTGTAAGTTTATGAGTATTCGAATATGAAATGATAGTAAGGCCTAATGGCCGATGTGATGACTGTGAAAGTGTATATATGTGAATAGGGCTTAATGGCCGATGTGATGAATGTGAAAGTGTATATGTGTGATAAGGCCTAATGGCCGATGTGATGAATGTGAAAGTGTATATGTGTGATAAGGCCTAATGGCCGATGTGATGAATGCGAAAGTGTATATGCGTGATAAGGCTTAATGGCCGATGTGATGAATGTGAAAGTGTATATGCGTG
Source organism: Gossypium hirsutum (assembly GCF_007990345.1). NCBI lineage: Eukaryota > Viridiplantae > Streptophyta > Magnoliopsida > Malvales > Malvaceae > Gossypium > Gossypium hirsutum. The sequence continues at coordinate 27,871,100 of NC_053429.1, read as the reverse complement.
ATAAGGCTTAGTGGCCAATGTGATGAAGTGTATATATGTGACAGGGCCGAGTGGCCAATGTGATGGATGTGAAAGTGCATAAATGTGATAAGTCCCGAAGGGCATTTGTGTCAGTACTATATCCGGGTTAAAACCCCGCAGGCTTTATGCGAGAATATTATCACTTATTAATGTCCCTAAGCTTCGTGCTCGTACTATATCCGAGTTCTAAGGACCCGATGACTACGTGTGGGGATTTTGTCCGGGTAAGACCCGATAACTTCGTGTGGGGATTATGTCCGGGTAAGATTTCGTAATAAGAATTGCTTATAAATATATTCAATGCGAAAGGTTAAACAGGTATGTACTCCAAGTTTATATGTGAGCTTGATTTGCACTAAATCATAAGGTAGTTATGTGATGCATACGAGAGCAATCTATGAGACTATCCTTATGATTATGTGACATCGGATCAGTGTGAGGGGTGATGTGAAATCATACGATATATCTATGTCACATGAGCTCACTTTTATGTGAAAGTTTATCTGCCTATTGTATATGATGAGATGTGCGTATTCGGAAAAGGGATGGTATGCCCGAAGGAAGAGTGAAATAAAAATACGATCAACTATGTTATAATTTGATTGTTATCTATTGCCACTGCTTAAAACTTACTAAGCATTGTAATGCTTACTCCGTTTACTCTGTTTCCTCTGTTTTATAGATCTCATTGCGAAGCTACAGGCTCGGGGATCGTCAGCAACTAGTCACACTATCACTATCCACTGTTTGGTACTGCTATGTTTCGGATTGTCTTATGGCATGTATAAAATAGACTAGTGGCGGAAGAATATTTTGGTTAATGTATATAGCCATGCGAAAATGGCTTATATATGTTCGAGCATAATGTTATAATCATTTGGTATGGAATGGTTAATCGCTATCATGATTTGTGCTATTTATGCAAAAAGGGCTAGTTGAATCATGGAAACTATGAAATAGGTAAAGTCTACCTTAAAGGCAGATGCTGGTAGCAGCAGTGATATAGATTTGGAAAATCACTAAAAATAGTAGGATTGGAATTAAATAGTGAATAAATTATGTAAACGAAACTTGATGAATGTATTTTCATAGGAAAGTAACGAAATGATCATATGGACAGTATGTTAAGAGATATTCAGGTTCTCGTGAGACAGGGCCAGAACGGTTTCTGGATTCCCTGTTCCGACTTCGGAAATTCATTATAAATTAACCAGAGATAATTAGGAGTTATTCCATATATGTATGGATTCCTCTCTGAGTCTAGTTTCTATAGAAACAAACGGCATTAGTATTGAAGCCCTGTGCAGGGAGATATCCAAGTCGTAATGCGCAAAGGTCAGTGTAGTCGATCCCTGTAACATGGGAGACTTTGACTAATAAACTGTACTAATTGGCCTGACCAAAAATTCTAGAAAAAAATATGTAGATGGGCATATGAGTCTAGTTTTAGGGAAAAATCACGAAACTGATTTTCAAGTTGTGAAACTCAAGATATGATTTTTAAAGCGACTATTACGCAGATTGGCAGTGTCTGGAAAATTTTTAAAAGTCTGTTAACACCTCGTGTTCGACTCCGGTGACGGTCTCGGGTTCGGGGTGTTACAGTTCTGTTGTGACTTGTTGACAAATCAGACATCTTGATACAAATTCAGATATGTCTTTTTTCATGCCGTTCCACCAATAAGTTTCCTTCAAGTCGTTGTACATCTTTGTACTCCCCGGGTGAATAGACATACTACTATCATGTGCTTCTTGCAATATTTCAAATCAGCCCGACGTCTCTAGGAACACTGATTCTACACCTGAATCTTAGACATCCATCAGAGTCGACCTGAAAATCAGATTCATTGGAGGACTCGCACTGAATTTTTTTAGCTTGTAATTCCTTATCAACTTTCTGAGTCACGCAGATCTGATGAAGAAGAATCGACCTAGCTCTCAATTCGGTCAAAATAGAACCATCATCACAGAAAATCATCTGAGTGTTCATAGCCCTGAAAGAGAACAATGACTTTCTGCTCAAAGCATCGGTGACCACGTTCGCCTTTCCCGGATGGTAATCAATCACAAGTTCATAGTCTTTCAACAATTCTAGCCATCTTTGTTGTCTTAAATTCAAGTCCTTCTGAGTCATCAAACACTTAAGACTTTTATGGTCAGTGTAGACATGGAATTTCTCACCGAACAAGTAATGATACCAGATCTTCAAAGCGAACAAAATCGCGACTAATTCTAGATCGTGTGTCGGATAATTCTTCTCGTGAGGCTTTAACTGTCTAAAAGCATAGGCCACAGATTTACCTTCTTGCATAAGCACACAGCCCAGTCCATTCAAAGATGCATCACTAAAAATTGTAAATTCCTTCCCTGATTCAGGTTGCACTAGCACTGGTGCCTCCGTCAGTAACATTTTCACTTCTCAAAACTTTGTTGACATTTTTCCGTCCACTTGAACTTCACATCTTTTTCCAGTAGTCTCGTCATAGGAGTGGCTATCATAGAAAATCCCTTTACAAACCTTCGGTAGTAACCTGCTAATCCTAAAAAGCTCCTAAATTCGGTTACATTCTTTAGAGGCTTCCAATCCACAATGGTAGAAATCTTACTGGGATCAACTCGAATACCATCGCCTGAAACGATGTGGCCTAGGAATCCAACTTCCCGAAGCCAAAACTCACTCTTACTGAACTTAGCATACAAGTAAGTCCCTCAAAATCTGTAGAACGATTTTCAAGTGCTCGGCGTGTTCTGCCTCATCTCTCGAGTAGATTAAAATATCATCAATAAACACTACGACAAATTTATCCAAATAGGGCTGAAAAATTCTATTCATTAAATCCATAAATACGGTTGGAGCATTTGTTAATCCAAACGGCATAACTAGAAATTCATAGTGACCGTATCTAGTCTTAAAAGCAGTCTTAGGCACGTCCGCTTCTTTAACTCGAAGTTGATAATAGTTGGACCTCAGATCAACCTTGGAAAATCATGTTGCCCCTTTTAACTGATTAGACAAATCATCAATTCTTCGGAGTGGATACTTGTTCTTGATCGTTACCTTATTTAATTATCGGTAATCAATACATAATCTCATGGAACCATCATTCTTCTTCACAAACAACACGGGAGCACTCCATGGTGAAAAGCCTGGTCTTACAAATCCCTTGTTAGCTAGTTCTTGTAGTTGAGATTTTAACTCTTTCAGTTCTGTTGGAGCCATTCTCTATGGAGCAATTGAAATAGGTGTAGTCCTTGGTATCAACTCAATGCCGAATTCCCGGGGGCAAACCTGGCAATTCCTTCGGAAACACATCTGCAAAATCACGTACTATAGGTACTGAATCAACCTTCAACTCAGATTCCTTTGAATTCATCACATAAGCCAAATAAGCTTCATACCCCTTTCTTAAACATTTCTGGGCATCTATGGAAGAAATTACAATCGATGACCCACTTGACTCATCGGACTCTACCCGAAGGATCTCACCGCTTCCATGTCTTATTTCAGTAACTTACCCTCTACAGTCCACTATAGCATCGTGAAGTGTCAACCAATCCATACCCAAAATAATATCAAATTCTTCAAACGGCAACAACATCAAATTGACTGGAAAGCAAAGACCTCTAATCATCAAAGGACATTTCTTGCATATCTTATTTACTAAGACATGCTTGCCTAACGGATTTGATACTCTAATAAAAAATTCTGTAGACTCCATAAGTAAATTCATGCTAGATGCTAATGTCATGCATATATACGAATAGGTAGAGCTTGGATCTATTAAAGCAATAACATCTTGGTCATAGAAAGAAAATGTACTGGTGATCACATCTGGCGAGGATGCTTCCTCTCGAGCATGTATGGCATAGGCTCTAGCTGGGGTCCTAGCTTCAGATTGCACAACAGTCTCTCGAGTCGTATTCTTGCTGCCAGGTCCACTATCGGTATTCTTCAAGGGCCTCCTTCTAGGAGCCGAACCACTCTGTCTCCCGGTCTAAAATTTTTCACCCAGCTCGGGGCAATCTCTAACAAAATGATCCGGAGAACCACATCCAAAACACGTCCCCTCATTTCTCTTACACGGACTCGGGTGACATTTCCCGCAGTGTTGGCACTAAAATTGACGAGACTTAGCATCATCTACACTAGCCATAAATGTAGTTTTAGTCCTAAGACTTGAGCCTTGCTTCTTACGATTTCCATGGGAGTATCCTGTCGATGCATAAGAACGAGGAGGTACATCTCTTGATTCTTGGATTGTGTCAGAGCCAATCTACTCATTATTCTATTTCTAACATCACTAGCCACTGACTCGGCTTTCTTCTTTTCTTTCATTAGTTCTTTAGCCCTACATGCCCGTTCGACAAGTACAACAAATTCTTTAAGTTTAAGTATGCCTACTAATACCTTAATGTCCTCATTGAGTCCATCTTCGATCCTGCGGCACATTTTGGCCTCAGTGGGCACACACTCTCGAGCATACTTACTTAATCGAACAAATTGCAGCTCGTATTCTATCACTGACATATGTCCTTACTTAAGCTTGAGGAATTCCTTTTGTTTCTGATCAATAAACCTTTCGTTGATATACTTTTTTCGGAATTCCTCCTAAAAGAACTCCCAAGTGACAGCCTTCTTAGGCACTACCGAGATCAAAGTCTTCCACCAATGATAAGCATCATCCCTTAGTAGAGAAATGGCACACTTAAGGCACTCCTCGGGTGTACAAGATAACTCATCAAATACTCGGATCGAATTCTCAAGCCAAAACTCGGCCCTCTCAGCATCATCATCGGTATTTTCTCTAAATTCTTCGGCCCCTTATTTTCTAATCTTATCTATGGGGGTTCTAGCAAATCTTATAAAGTTCATGTTTCGAGGCATCATAGGCACGGGTTGAGGGTTCAAAGGGGGTGGAGGAGGTGGGGCTTGAGCCCATTTCTCAAAAAATCCCATTCTTTTTTCATTCTTCATCGATTCCTCGCTCTCATAAACTCGGTGTACTAGTTAGTCATCATTTGGAGGAAAGCCTCCCTAGCCTCCCCCTTGGCTAACTATATCGGGTCTACCCCCTCTGGCACCATCCCTTGAGCGGGGGCTGGTGCATTACTCTCAACATCATTGGCCACAGCTCGATCAGGATCCATACTTTATGAAAAATACAATTTATATCGTCAGGAGTTGTCACACTATCACAAATATATTCATGGAATGTATAGCTAGACTCAAACACATGCTATGTAGTCCAAGAACCGACTAAACCGTAGCTCTGATACCAATAAATGTAACACCACTTTACCCATACCCGAGACCGAGATAAGGTACGAGGCATTATCGGACGAACATACAAACATCCAAAAAAAATGCGAGTTATAAAATTTCAATTTCATCATTTTGTCCCTTATATGGGCTTATGAGGCCCGAAGCATACATTTGAAGTGGTCCGGGACTGAACCGAGAACGTATGAAAAACTTAAGAAAATTTTTGTGCTCTGGCCTCACACGCCCGTGTAGAGGCACACCGCACGCCCGTGTGCGTGGGACACGCCCTTGCCCCTAGCCCGTGTGGGATCTTGAAATTTATTTAATTCAGTTCAAGGTGCAGTGATTTTCACAGGGCCTAGACACACCCGTGTTCAAAAACCTGGACATTCTGTTTATGAAATCATCATTCATTTAGGGATACACAGCCAAAGCACACACCCATGTGGTCTACCCGTGTGCCACACATGGATGAGAGACACGACCGTGTCTCCAACTTGTGTAGTTACTACAAAGCATGCAACATGGAAATTTTGTGGTGTAGGGGACACACGGCTGAACGACACGCCCGCGTGGGCTGTCCGTGTGTCACACATGGTTTAGACACCTATCCATGTGTCTATTCATGTGGACCATTTGGAGGCTATCTTCCAAGCCATTGGTCACCCAAGAACCCTCATATACTCCAACATGCTTAACATCCTACTATCTAGCATAGATTCCAATCACATACTTAATTTGGCATGCAATCAAGAGATAATTATAAGAAAACACTCCAATTAACTATATGGACCAATTTACTTGGCCATATACAAAATATTCATACCAATTAGGGAGCCATTACTTTGAGTTAGCCACATGACATGACACATATACAAAATAACAATCACCTATACATGCCATGACTCAAAATAATCAAATGTATTATAACCAAAGTTTAGTTGATAGTGTGACCCGAGCTCCGACGTTCTCGATCCTTTGAGCTAGCTTGACGAATCTAAAAGAAATAGAAAAGGGAGGAGTAAGCTATGAAGCTTAGTAAGTACACATACAAATAAAGTAAATCTTAATTAAACCATAGAATATTATTTACATCTTTGTCACTTTTTCATACCTTTCATCAAACATGTAATCTAAATTTTCTTTATAAGCATAATACATAAAAACATATATTGCCATGGATGATCATAGTCATAGAAGTACATAGATTAAACACATACCTTTGCTCCCCTGTACACATATGCATTTTACTTAGTTTACGTTCGAACCTCGTAAGCAATACCCGTTGAACATTTGGAATAACAGATAGGATACATGGATATAAACGCACCGAAGTGCCATAATCATGACATAGCACGCCTCTCAATAGGGCTACATATGAGCACCCGGATCTAGCATGCATCACATTACCACGCCTCTCAACAGGGCTACATAAGCTCCCAGACCTAGCGTGTACCACATAATTACATGCCTCTCAACGGGGCTACACAAGCTCTCGGACCTAACATGTATCATGTCATCAAACAAGCTCATACTTACATAGCTATCCTAGTGACATGTCACTTGTATCCTTACCTATTCCTAAGTTCAAACGGGATTTTCGGACTTACGTCTTTTTGTCAAACATTCTTGGAATGTTAGCTATAACACATGACCTTATCATATACAAATGCTAACATGGCAACACTTGTAACATAAGAATAAAACATCAACACATATTATAGCAACAGTAACCAAATAATATATTAATTACCTATATGTTATTTAAACATTTAAAACATTAATTAAGGTACTTATTTGTACTTGTACTTATGTCGGTACAAAATATTCGAAATAGTGCCTATGCCTCGTACACTTTGTTCTTGCCTTTATCAAGACTCGGTTCTTGTCTTTCTTGATCTATCATAACAAATTTAGCTCATTAACTTCATACATTACTCAAATCGACCCTAAATTCATGCTTTGATAAAATTACCTTTTTTACCCCTAAACTTTCACTTATTCACAAATTAGTCCTTAGGCTCGTATGAAGAAACGCAAGTCATTTTTCGGTTACCCAAGCCTAGTTGAATACCTCTTGTACTTAAAGCATCCCATATTTTCCTTCATTTCACACTTTTCTACCCATTTTCATAACTTTTACAAATAAGTCCTTTTTAGGGTTTCCATGCAAAATCTCTCAACAAAAGTTGTTCTCCATACCTTAAACTATCATATTCTTCCATAATCCACCAAAATACATCTAAATCATGTATGAGTAAATTTCTAAAAATAAACCCTAGCATGAAATATGGGTAGAAATGAAGAGAGCAAATTGCAAGGATGTCAAAAATACAAAGGACATTAAAAACGGGGCTAGGATTGACTTACTTTCAAGCTTGAAAGTTGAAGAAACCCTAGCTATGGTACCTTTGAATTTTCGGCAGCAACATGAGGAAGATGAGCTGATTTTTATCTCATTTTCCCTTTTTAATTCATTTAATATCCAAATAACCAAAATGCCCTTACTTACTAAACTTACAAAAATTTCCATAGATGTCCGTATTTGTCCAAAATTTAGAAATTGGGAAAATTACTTTTTAGGATCTTCTAATTCATATTTCAAAAACAATTCCCCACAAATTGCACATAGAACCCATGTTTTGCATCTTATTCAAGTTAGTCTTTATTTTGTAATTGGACACTTTATTCTTAAAATTTCCTCATGAAACTTTACCACATGCATAATCTTATATTCTAAATCTCATAATGATCAAAATCTAAATATTTTAATGTCGGATTTATGGTCTCAAAACCATTATTCCAACCTGACCATATTTCAGGATGTTACACTCGGTTTAGTCCCGAACTACTTTTAACGCATGTTTTGGACCTTGTATGTCCATAATAGGGACAATGTGATTTTGTGTGATTGGTTTTAAATTGGAAATGAGTTTTTCCAGAATGTCCATGTTTGTGTTTGGTAATGCCTCGTGGCTCATCCCGGTCTCGGGTAAGGGTAAAGGGTGTTACAGTAAGTGTATTGAATGAGTTGGAAATTGGTATGGTTTGAGTATGAAATGAGTAAGGCATTTTGGTTGTGGAAGCAAGGCTTTGGATGTGCTTTTGTGACTTGTATGTCAATTTAAAGTAATTAATTGTCTAGGTGTGTGAGTTGTGGTGTCATTGATGACACATTGGTTTGACATTTAGACAAATTACTTTGCCATGTTTTGAGCTTATTTGAATGTACTTTGATGGTTTGTATGTATGTACTTTGGGTATGTTTAGGTACACAAGAATTTGGGTATGGAAAGGGCAAGTTTCGGGTCAATTAATGGTGCACACAGCCTGGGGCACAGACTATCACATGGCTGTATGTCACACACGGGCAGCTTGTAATAGCCCAAATTTCGGTGAGATCGGAATAGTGGTTTTGGGACCACGAATTTGAGTTAAAAATAAAAATTATTTTTATTTTATTTTATGGTTCATATTATAATAGGAAGGTTGCATGAAAATTTCGCTATGAAAATTCTACCGATTAAGTGTTTAATTACGAGAAGGACTAAATTGCATAAAATGCAAAAGTTACCTTCTAGTAGCTAGAGGTATCAAATAAGTATAGAATTTAAAACTAGAGGTCCTTATATGGTAATTAGACCATTGAAGGAGAGTTAGTAGAGATTTTAATGACTCATCCATGGAAAAATTAGAAATGATTAAGGACTAAATTGGAAACCAACTAATTAAAAAGATGATAAAATATAAAAAGAAATTATCATCTTTTTTTATTCATCTTCTTCCCCAAAATTTATATGGAAACCCTAAGAGAGAGGATTGAAACTTTTCAAGCTTAATAAGGTATGAAATCAAGTCCCGTTTTTAATGATTTTTATACTTTTGAAATCGGGATAGTCTAATCTCTCTATTTAGGGGATTAATTTGAAAAGTTATCAAGGTTAGAATTTGGTTCATGGATAAATATGCTAAAAATTAGAAATTTATGGTAGAAAATGAAAGGTTGTTCATATATAAACAACTTTTACAAAGCAATTTTCAATGAAAACTTAATTTAGGGACTAAAATGTAAAATGGGTAAAACCCATGGAAAATGCTGAAATTTGAGAAATGTATGTGTTGTAAAAATTGTTATTAAATTTTGATTTGGCTTGGAAAGAGGACTAGATATCATGAATTTTATTTTCCGAGCCTAGGGACAAAATTGAAAATTTTAAAAAGTGTAGGGGCAAAATGGTAATTTTGCCTAGAATGTAGTAAAATGCAAATTTATGTGAAATATGATAAATTAATAATTTAATTTATTCATATAGACCCAGAAAGACCAACCACGGAAGTAGATCGAGGGAAACAAAAGGTTTCGAATTAGTTGAATTTCAAACCCGAACCATCGTCAAGGTAAGTTCGTGTAACTTAAACATGTATATAAATGTGTTTCGATTAATTTTTGCATGTTTGTTGTGATATGTATGAGATGATGTTTACAATGAATTAATTACAACTTGATAAAGGTCGATAAATTATTAAGTTCTGGTTAAATATTGAGATTTGATGGGTTATGGTGTTTTTTTGAAATGTATATGATGGTACATGTGTTATAAACAGGATTTAGCCGGACGGGTAATCCTAAGATAAGCCCTCTTGAGTGTATACTATGAATTGGATTTAACCGGATGGGTAATCTGGAGTAAGCTCTACAGAACATATGTTACAAAAGGGGATTTAGCTTGGACTGGCAATCCTGTAACTTAGAATGTGGCTCGAAAGTGTGCTTCCTGATTTTTGTGCCCTTATAGGTACCTACGGATAATTGATATGTGTACTTTAAGTATAATTTCTGAATACCCATCGTAATTTCGATATTTCAATGGAAAGTATCTTTGAACTATGGAAAGGAGAAATGAAATAGAAGTTTATGTGATGATGAGCTCATCTATGCCTACTTGATATTTACATGAGATTTTGACTAACTTGTTTGATTTAGTATATGTGATAGGTAACTTACCATAATTGATGTAATGTATGACTATGTATGCTTGTGTTTTTAAAAATGACCGGTATGTTTATTTTCCTGTCATACGAACTTACTAAGCATATAATGCTTACCCCGTTTAATTTTCTGTTTTACAGTGCTCGTGATCTTGCGAAGGTTAGAGGGCGGTCAGAGCATCAATTACACTATCATCTATCTTATTTAGGGTATAAATAGAAATCTCCTTTTGATATAATAGCATGTATAAGCTCATTTGGCCATTATGGCTTGATAATGATGTTTGTCACCTAGCCATTGGAATGGCTAGAAATGATCATTTTGATACACTTGTAATGTCATGGTATGCTATCTTCACATATACTAAGTAGTTGTTTAAGTGTGTCCAAGAAATGATTTAGTCTATGGTAAATTTTTAAACAGGTATGCATGTGGTGGTATGCCTTGTAAATGATGAAATTTGCTTGAGATGAATGTTGAAATGGTTGGATTGTATTTGGTATGTCTTAGTGCAGGAACATGGTAATTTTTGGTAACAAATGAGGCTAGGAAATGGCTTAATTTTTCCCACATGGGCAGGCACACAGGCATGTGTCTAGACCGTGTGTGACACACAGCCTATCTCATGGGCATGTGGTCCGGCCGTGTGTCCCCTGGATCTTAAAAATGACAAACAAAATACTCAGAATTGAGCACACGGGCAGAGACATGGGCACGTGCCTCAGTCGTGTGGTTTACACGGCCTTGAACACAAGCGTGTTACACGACTGTGTGAATCCTAATTTCGAAAATAAAAATTCGTCACACGGCCTAGCACACGGGCGTGTGACTTGGCCGTGCGATCCAATTTGTTCATGACTCGCAAGTCAGAGAGTTACACAGGTTAAGGACACGGGCGTGTGTAACCACATGGACGTGTCCCAAACTACACGGGCGTGTGACCCCTGCACATAACAAAATTTTTTTAAGTTTTGTAGAAGTTGCTAAAATTCTCGATTTAGTCTCGAACCATTTCCAAAGCATGTTTCGGGTCTCGTAGGCTCGTGTTAAGGACTCTATGAATGAAAGTAAGTGGTTTTTAATTTGGACGCAAATTTAAGACGCAGAATTATATGATTGTTGTGTTGTAAGCCCAGTAATGCCTCGTACCCTGTTACGGCGTCGAATACGGGTAAGTGGTGTTACACAGCCTACATGGGCGTGTGTTCAGGCGTGTTATTCAGTGAGTTACACGATCTGGTACATGGGCTAAGACATGGACGTGTGCCCCAAGTTAGTGAGTTACACGAGCAGGTACACGGTTGAGCACATGAATGTTTGGGATGGCCACAAGGGTGTGTAGGATGGCTACACGAGCATTTGTAAGAGCCATACAGTTGTGTGACCTCTGTAGGTGAAAAATTTTTAATTTTTCCTGAAATGTCCTAATTTGTTTTGATTTGGTCTCTAATTATTCGTAAACTATTTTTAGGGCCTCGAAGGCCCGATTTAAAGCTCGTACATGTATATTTTATTTCTTTTTGAACATATACGTATAATGAAATTTATTTGATTTTTGGATGCCAATTGTTATGAGAAGTCCTGATATGTGCTGTAACCCTACTCCAGCGACGGAAATGGGATATAAGTGTTACAGGTCCCGGTTTAGTTTTGAACTTGTTTGAAGGCTTTCATAAGCTCAGTTAAAACTCGATTTTGATTATAATGCATGTTTAACATGGAATTTACTTGTATTTATTACTTATTGAGTATTATCAAATAAATCATTTGTGAATATTCCAGTTTACTATTGTAGTATCCTATAGCTCGGGACCGGCGACTGGTCGGGTATAGGGTGTTACATTTAATGGTATCAAAACTAAGGTTTAGTCGATTCTTAGACTACATGTAGCGTGAATGGAGTCTAGAAATTACATGCCATATAAACTGGTGATAGTGTGTAACAACCTATTTTTCAGTAAAATTAGAACAGTGGTTTCGAGACCACAAATTTGACCCAAAAACATGAGTTATTTTTATTTCATTATATGGTCCGTAATATAATAGGCATGTCATGTGAAAATTTTGTAACGAAAATTTTATCAATTAAGTGCTTAATTATGAGAAGGACTATATCGCATAAAATGCAAAAGTTGAATTCTAGTAGCTCTAAGGATCAAATAGCTACGAAATTCAAAACTTAAGGTCCTTATATTGTAATTATGCCTTTAAAAAAAGTATGTAGATTTTTCTTGGTGACTCATCCATGGAATTATAGAAAAATAGCAAGGGCTAAATTGGAAATGCCAAAATACTTAATTAATTAAAAGATGAAAAGAAATATTTCATCTTATTTTCATCATATTCAACATAAAATCTTATGGAAACACTAGGAGAGAGAGAGGGGAAACTTTCAAGGCTTAATTGGGTAAGTTGTCTTGTCCCATTTTTAGTAATTTTGGTATTTTTGAAACCGGGATAGCTTAATCACTCTATTTGAGGGATTAATTTGAAAAGTTATCAAGGTATGAAAATGGGTCATGGATGTATTATGCTGGAAATGAGAAATTTATGGTAGAAAATGAAAGATTATTGATAGATAAACAACTTTTGCAAAGTGATTTTTGATGAAAGCTTGAATTAGGGACTAAAATGTAAACTTGTGAAATTGAAGGAAAAATTTTGAAATTTTATGTATACATGTGCTGTAAATTTTGTAATGGGGCTTTGGTTACACTCAGAATAGGGAGTAATTTGTACAAGTTTCATTTTCCGAGCCTAGGGACAAAATCAAAATTTATGGAAAAGTTAGGGCAAAATGGTAATTTTGCCTAGGACGTAAATTGAGTCCATTTAAATATGAAATGTGTGAAATTTATTGCTAAATTAATTTATATAGATCCGGGCAACACAAATTCGAGGTTAGATCGAGGAAAAGAAAAGATTTTGGATTAGTAGACTTTTATGCGAACAAGTGTCGAGGTAAGTTCGTGTAACTTAATCCGGCATGTAATTATGTAAATTGAATGTTGTGTTTGTATGTAATGTGATTTATATTGATGTACATTACTTGAACGCTATCATGAGAAATTTGATTCATGCTTGAAATGGTGATAAAGGGGTTAAGTCCCGGTTGAATGTTAAATTTCGATGATTATATGGGCTTTCCCAAAACTAATAAGGTCCTACATTTGTTACGGACGGGATTTAGCTCGGACGAGTAATCCCAATGACCTTGTTATAAAAAGGATTTATCTTGGATGGATAATCCCGATACGTTACCTCTCGAGCATATGCTATGGTTAGGTTTTAGCCTGACTGGTAATCCTATTATACGACAAGTAACTTGAGAGTGTATTCCTTGGTTAAGTACCCTAAGGGGTAACTTTGATAAGAATGGACGGATTAATAAATCGTACACTTTGAGTGTACTACTTAAGCCTTCATCGAAATTTCAATGATTCAACGGATATCAAACTCTTGACATGGCATGAAAATTTTGAGATGATATAATAATGACTTGAAATAATATTGCTTAGTGAGCTCATCTATTCTTACTTGTTGTTTATGGAAACTTTGTGACTAACATGTTTGATTGGATGTATGTGATTAGGAAAATTAGCAAATGGATGGAAACATAACACTGTATGCCTAGATCTTAATAAATAATATTTGGTAAGTTTAGTTTCCGTTATACTAACTTACTAAGCATGTAATGCTTGCCCCATTTATTCCCCTGTTTTATAGTGCTTGGAAGCTCGTGAAGGTTGGAAGATCATCGGAGCACCATCATACTATCAACTAGCATTTGTACACTTAATAAAATCATTTTGGTATAATGGCATGTAGAGGAAAACTTGGCCAATAGTGGCTTGAAAATGTCATTTTGTAACCTAGCCATTGGAATGCTAGTAATAGTTGATTTTAGTAAGTTTAAGTAGATTTTATGATATACATATACACATGTGTTATGTCATGAATATGTGATCAATGTTGTGGATGCCTAAATTAATCCAAGGTAAGTTTATAAACACTTGTGCTTGCAATGATATGCCATGTTAAATAATGAAACTGCCTATTTTGAATGCTTGGAATGGTTGGTATTGGTTGTGTGCTTCAAGTGCAAGTCTTGGGTGAAATTTTGGGTAAGAAATGAAGCTAGAAATGGCTAATGTAGACACACTGGCTTGTGTCTAGACTGTGTGTGACACATTTGGTTAGGTTGTGTGTCCCATGCACCTTAATTTTAAGAAACAAAATGCTCAGAATTGGGCACATGGGTAGAGACATGGGCATGTGTCTCAGCCGTGTGTACCATACGACCTAGCACACGGGCGTGTGGCATAGCCGTGTGAGCAAGGCAGAGAGTTACACAGGGTCAAACATGACCTCTTACACGATCATGTCCTAAGGTCACACGGGCGTGTCCCTTGGACCACACGGGCGTATGAGCCCTGCACCTTGGAAAAAATTGTAAATTCGCGAAAAACTGTTAGAGGTCTCGATTAAGTCCTGATTCGATTCTAATGCTCGTATTGGGCCTCAAGGGCCCGATCAAGGGACATTATGGATGATCTTGGTAAATGAATAGTAATTTACGTGGTTTAATGAAAAAATATTTTGAATGTTCTGGTAATGCTCTGAAACCCTATTTTGATGACAGATACGAGTTAGGGGTGTTACATTTAGTGGTATCAAAGCTACGGTTTAGCTGATTCTCGGATTGGATGTAGCAAACACGAGTTTGGCTATACATGCCATTATATAAATTGTGATAGTGTGATGACTCCTTATCATTTTTAATGTGTTTTTCATATGGTAAAGTCATCTAACCGAGCTAGAGCTAAATCCGAGGAAGCTGAGAGCAATGCTTCAGCTTCGGTTCAAAGAGTTGCATCTGTGTCTGGTAATGAAAGGCCCACGTCTGAGGGCCGAAGTGAGGAGGCGAAACAAGCCTTCTTTCAAATGATGAATGAATGGTTTACCCAGTATTTGAGAACAAACCCTGCTGTACAACGACCTCCCCCACCTACTCCACAACTGATTCCTGAGTTTCCTCAGGGTGCCAAACCTGTTAGAAATGGTAAGCTTCCGGAGATAAAATCCACAAACACGGGGCGGAAGAATTTAGAGCTACAGCAGATGATGATCCGGAAGGGTTGAGTTTTTTCTAGAGAACACTATCTGGGTTTCTGATGAATTATCTTGTACACCTGCTGAATGTCTAAAATGTACAGTATCCCTACTGAAAGATATAACTTATCATTGGTGGAATACCATAACTTTAGTGGTACCGAGAGAGAATATCACATGAGAATTCTTTCAAGTTGAATTCAGGAAAAAGTATGTGAGTTAGAGATTTATGGATCAGAAAAAGAAGGAATTTTTAGAGCTTAAACAAGGAAACATGACCGTATCCGAATATAAACGAGAATTTGTTTGATTGAGTAAATATGCTAGGGAATGGGTCTTAACAGAGGCTGAAATGTGTAAACGCTTTGTAGAGGGCCAAAATGAAGACATCAAATTGTTGATTGGAATTCTCCAAATAAGGGAATTTGTGGCCCTAGCCAGCCGAGCACACAAAGCGGAGGAACTGAGTAAAGAAAAGATACAAACCGAAAGATAGGCTCAGGTTTCTGGAAAAAGAATTATGAGTAAGTCACAATTATTTGCTTATAAGAAATTTGAGAAGTATTATGATCGTGTGATCTCCTCTACGGGATATTCTGAAAGAGAGCGGGGGCTCTCAATGTTCTAACCCGAGGTCTTTATCTCCATTTGTGACCAGTGTGGATAGTGTTAATAATCCCAAACCAAAAGGTAAGCATTGTAACAAATTTCATCATGGGGAATGTCGGTCTAGAAGTGGAGCTTGTTTCAGATGTGGTTCACTCGAGCATTTTCTCAGGGATTGTCCCAAAAGAGTTGAAAAAAAGATAGAACTAGCTCCAAAACCGAGTAATCTTGTCTCGAGGGTCAAACCACCCTGCCATCCCGACAATGTTGGTAGTAGTCGAGGTACTACCAAGGATACTACAGTTAGATTTGAGGCACGAGCACCTACAAGGACATATGTTTTTCATGCTAGAGAAGATGTCTCTACACCAGACGTCATTACTGGTACATTTTCTCTACTTGATACTGATATTACTGTTTTGATTGATCCTGGTTCCACACATTCATATATATGCAAAAACTTAGTGACTGTTAAAAATTTACCTGTTGAATTCACTGAATTTGTGGTTAAAGTTTCAAACCCCTTGGGCTAGTGTGTTATGGTGGATAAAGTTTGTAGGAACTGTCCGTTGATGGTAAAAGGTTATTTCTTTCTGGTTAACTTGATGTTATTGCCATTTGATGAATTTGATGTGATATTGGGAATGGACTGGTTAACCCGATATGATGCAGTGGTCAATTGTAAGCAGAAATATATTGTATTGAAATGTCAGAATGGTGAATCGCTTCGTGTTGAATCTGATAAACTAGATGGACTACCTAATGTGATTTTAGTAGTATTAGCGCAGAAATATGTTAGAAAGGGGTATGATGCCTATCTTCGTATATGATGGATACTAAAGTATCTGAGTCAAAGATTCAATTAGTGCCAGTAGTATGTGAATTTCCTGATGTATTCCTAGAAGAATTACTTGGTTTACCACCAGAAAGAGAGGTGGAATTCTCTATAGATCTTGTTCCTAGAACAACACCGATATCCATAGCACCTTACAGAATGGCTCTTACTAAATTGAAAGAGTTGAAAGTACATGTAAACCCCTCACCTATATTCAATGATGGAATAAGGTTACGCAGCATTACCGGACTTACAACACATTTACACAAACTTTTCACATACATTTAAATCAATTTATACAATCATTATTCATTCTCAACCAATTTGTCCCTAATACGAGCCTACGAGGCCCTAAACATGCATTAGGAGTGATTCGGGACTAAACTGATATCTCAAGAAACTTTTGCAAACTTGGAAAAGTTTTCTCAAAACAGGGGACATACGCCCGTGTGGGCAGGCCGTGTGTCTCACACAGCCACCAGACACGTCCATGTCACAGGCCATGTGGACATTCAAAATGGGAGCACATGGCCGTGTCCCAGCCCCTATCCTACCCTGTGTAACTCTCTGACTTGGGTTATACGGCCGACACACACGCCCGTGTGGCTAGCTCGTGTACCCTAAAATTGGCCATACATGTTCGTGTGCCAGGCTGTGTACTAGATCGTGTCAAACCTATAGGGTATATTGACTTAATTTAAATTTCAACACCACGGGAAACACGACCATGTAACAAGACCGTGCGTCACACACAGCTGAGACACACGCTTGTGTCTTTGCCCGTGTGGACAAAAATAGGCTATTTACTAAGCCAATTTGCCACCCCATTTGGTACATACCTTCACCTGTACAAATAGCACAAAAAAGAAGGTAAAATAGGCAGTCAAAAACAACCAAATCAAGCCTAAATATTATCATTTCAGTTCCAACTACTAGCATGCTTACTATCTTATGATTTAGTCATTCAAATCATACTAAATTTACATATTCACGCCATCTAATTAAACATTTTTCCTAACATGTATCATCATACATCAAACCACAAGCACATAGCTTTTCAATTATAGACCATTTGACATCTATAATACCAACTATCAATCACATTGGAAACCAACCTCACAATTTAAACCATATACACACTTATATATACATAACCAAACTAACCAAATTTAGCCAAGTCTCATGGCTATATGTACAAACCAAAACATAACCATTTATAAACTATCTCAAATGGAAAAAATCACTATCAAGATACATATCAAAATGACCATATGTGACAGCCCAAAATTGACCCTAGTCGGGAAGTGGTTTCGGGACCACAAAACCGAGTCATAAAAATAATTGATTTCCATATTCTATGCTTATTATGTGTGTACATGAGTATGTGGAAGTTTCATTCTCCAATTTTTCCAATTGCATGAGAAATTATTAAATAGGGATTGATATGAGACATGGTGAAAATATGATAGGCTAATTTAAAATGGTCTATTAATGCATGTTGTGAAAATGATGGGTTTGCATGTCAAATTACCCAAAATTTGAGCTAGTGGTTGGCCATGCTATGGGTGGAAACATGTTGGGAACATGTTGGCCTAGTGAGGTATGTAGGAAAAAAATAAAATAAGGGGCATGGGCATAAAATAATGAAAAGGAGTATGATGAATACAAAAAAAATGTGTGTAGTTGTTTCCCCCCATTGCCGTGAGCTAAAGAAAAGAAAGGAGAAAATTTTTGTTCATCCTTTCTCATCTTCATTTAGCCGAAACTAGAAAGAAAAAAACAAAGAAAAAAAATGCTCATCCTTTGGTTCATCCTTGGCCAAAAATTTTAAGGAGGAAGGAAGAAGAAAGGTTGAAGAGGTTCGGCCATGCATGTAGCTAGGCTAAGGTATGTTTGATGATGTTCCATGAGATGCATGCATGTTTTAGTTGTTAGCTTGAGTTTTACCTAGCCCATGGTCTAAATCTTGCTATGTGATGGAAATGACACTCGGCCATGGATGCATCATTCTTGGTTGATGTTTGATGTTGTGGTGATGAGGCATGAGGATGAGTTAAGATTCGGCCTAGGTGGAGTTTGTGTTAATGCCATTGCATGCTAAATATGAAGCTTGTTAATGATGCATGTGATGGTGGCTTGATGATTCTTGAACCTCCTTTTTAGCATTTTTGAGTGAGCACATATGTGCATTGGTTGCTAAATGGAGAAGAATTGGCTAGCAAGTTGTGTGCTAAGGCCGAATATAACCTTTGCATGTTAATGAGCAATGCATGTGTTAAATTGATGGAAAGGGAGAGGATGCTTTACTAGTGTGTATATGTGTGTATTAGCCAAGTTTTGAACTTGAAACAAAAGGGTGTTTAGTCAATACAAGTGACCATACTTGTAGAATGTATTAAGTGTTGAAATCGGCCCCAAAATAGACATGCATATTCGGCCAAGGGGGAAAAATTAGCTAAAATGTTGAGTTTGATTCATGATTCCGTACATATGTGACTTTAATGTCTAATGTATAAATATGGGCTAACTGCCTTGTGTTCCTCTTTTCGATGCTCAAATGATTAAATCAATTTATTTGTTTAATTAAGCTCAAGAGCAAAGGGGAATTAAATCCGATAAAGGGAAGGAAAAAGTGGTCGAATAGCTATCGGAATCGTTCGACAACACCCGAGGTAAGTTCTTGAGTAAGAGAGCTTAAATTAAGATTTGATTAGATCATGTTTTAAGCAAATCAAAATCATGCTCTTTGTGTGTGGCTATTGAGCCGAAATCACAAGAATGATAAGTGTCTTGTGTTTGAGTTTTGCTAACGAAAATGAAACACGAATGTGCTATGATTTATTGTTAAATGTGCATGGTTATTTGAATGATGTCCGGGCTAAGTCCCGAAGGCTTTGTGCTAAGTGACAATATCCGGACTAAGATCCGAAGGCATTTGTGAGAGATACTAATTCCGGGCTAAGCCCGAAGGCATTTGTGCGAGATACTAATTCCGGGCTAAGCCCGAAGGCATTTGTGCGAGTTATTAAATCCGGGTTAAGTCCCGAAGGCATTTGTGCGAGTTACTATAACCGGGCTATGTCCCGAAGGCATTTGAACGAGGAGCTATATCCGGTTAAATTCTGAAGGTACGTGATTTGGGAATGAATGATCTTGCTGTAAAAATTTCAGCTAATACTCTAGAAACATCCCAACATTGAGGTATGTTTCGTATGTGCTTGAATTTAGTTGAGCCCTTACAAATAAGTATTCGCTCAGTTGATAAACGAGCTACCGGCCTTTGGCTGAGTTGATCTTTTGTGTATGTACATAAGGGTTGGTATGTGAAGCAAGTATGATATCGAAAATTTGTGCATATGAAATTATCCGTTTAGCTATATGAATGCTATACTTTTGTTGTGCTGGAATTCCTTGCTCAAAACTTACTAAGCATAAATTGCTTACTCCGTTTCATTGCTCCTCTGTTTTATAGATTGGTTCTCCAGCTATCGGACTCGGGATCTTGAAGTCGAAGTCGCCCACACTATCAAAGCCCCCTTTTGGTACAATTTTGGTTGAACTTCGAAATGGCATGTATAGGACTACCCGTTTCTTGTGGGTCGTGGACCCTTTGGACTTGTATAATTTTGGATAGCCATGCGAAAATGGTTTATATGTGTTTGAGTATAATGTTATAATCATTCGGTGTGGATATGCTTGACAAAGGATTAGCCATAGGAATGGTTAATCACTATCATAAATTGTGCTATTTATGCAAAAAGGGCTAGTTGAATCATGGAAACCATGAAATAGGTAAAGTCTACCTTGAAGGCAGATGCTGACAGCAGCAGTGATGTAGATTTGGAAAATCACTAAAAATAGTAGGAAGGGAATTAAATAGTGAATAAATTATGTAAACAAACCTTGATGAATCTACTTTCATAGCAAAGTAACGAAACAATCATACGAATAGCAAAGTAACGAAACAATCATACGAATAGTATGTTAAGAGATATTCAGGTTCTCGTGAGACAGGGCCAGAACGGTTTCTGGATTCCCTGTTCCGACTTTGGAAATTCATTATAAATTAACCAGAGATAATTAGGAGTCATACCATATATGTATAGATTCCTCTCTGAGTCTAGTTTCTATAGAAACAAACGGCATCAGTATTGAAGCTCTGTGAAGGGAGATATCCAGGTCGTAATGCGCAAAGGTCAGTGTAGTCGATCCCTGTAACATGGGCGACTTTGACTAATAAACTGTACTAATTGGCCAGACCAAAAATTCTAGAAAAAAATATGTAGATGGGAATATGAGTATAGTTTCAGGGAAAAATCACGAAACTGATTTTCGAGTTGTGAAACTCAAGATATGATTTTTAAAACGACTAGTATGCAGATTGGCAGTGTCTGGGAAATTTTTTTTATAAGGGGTTTAAAGTCTGTTAACACCTCGTGTTCGACTCCGGTGTCGGTCTCGGGTTCGGGGTGTTACACCATAATCCTATACACACCATATGATCAAACCGAAAGCTCAAAAAGTACCAAAGTGATGGTTGGATAGTCTGACGTAGTCTTCGACGATCCCCAAATCCAAGCTAGCTTTGAAATCACTATAAAACATAGGAAAAATTAAACAATTTTAGCTTTATAAGCTTGTATGAAATAAACTCAACTAATCTTAAATACACAATTCATCAATTTGAACTTGTTAATTCGTAATTCATAAATACTAACAAACCTTACACATACTTAATCATATACTTATATGCACATTTCATAACTTCTTCAATTTAAATCTCATATGATTCATATACATACCTGACTCATACTCAAACGGAAAATGTCAAATACTCTAATTCTCACACACTAAGTGCCAATACATAGCTGAAGCTATTTTAATCTAGCACATTAAGTGCTATACGTAGCCGAAGCTATCTTGAATTGCACATTAAGTGCCATACGTAACCGAGTTATCTTCAAATATGACTGTAGTCTCATATACACAATTTATGCAATATCAAAGCATTTAAAGCGTAATTATAGCAATGCTTATTACATATGAACTTACCTCAGATAGTAGAATGGCGAATCGAGTCGATTAGTCGATTACTTTATCTTTTCCCTAATCCAAATCTGTATTTCTCTTTTCTTGATCTAAATATGTTGAAAATTGATTGATTCAATCATCTATTCATTCAATTTAGTCCACAACACACTTCAAAACACATTTACACTTTTGCCCCACATATTTCACATTTTCACAATTTAGTTCTTATTTTATAAAATCACAAATTAATGAAATTCACAATAAACCCATGTTAGTAGAATTACTATAATGCCCATAGTGGCCCATATTTTTCATTTATTTCACATTTTAATCTCTAACTTTACACATTTCACAATTAAATCCCTATTTTACATTTTCACTAAAACTCACTAAACAAAACTTGTTTAACTATCAACAAATATTCAAAATCTATCATCAAACTTCAAAAATCATACATATTCATCAATGGAATCATTCAAAATCTTTAATAGTTTTTGCAACATAGTCCCTGGGTTAGCTAGTACTAGATGCAACGATCACAAAAAGATAGAAATCATTAAAAACGAATCAAAATACATACCTAATTTATAGAATTAAAATTGCCAAACCCTAGTCCCCTTTGTTTCTCAAAGAATTGGTTTGGTTTTCTATTTGGAGAAGATGAATACAAATTATATATTTTGTTTTATTATAATTAACCTTTAAATTTTCAAATTACCTAAATATCCTTATTAATTAAACATAAAAATCACTTAATGGTTGTCCATACTTGTCTAATCATGTGCCAAATGGTCAAATTACAACTTTAGGACCTATAAATTAAGATTCCATAGCTATTAAATACCTTTAGCTAATGGAACTCCACTTTTACACTTTACGCGATTTAGTCCTTTTTATCAAATTGACCATTTAAACGATAAAATTACTACACGAATCACACATATATGCTATCATACTGTAAAAATTAAAATAATAATAAAATAAATATTTTGACTTCGAATTTTTTGTCCCGAAACCACTATTCTGATTTGACTAAAAATGGGCTGTTACAGTACAGTTGTAAGAGTTTATTGATAGAGGTTTTACTTGACCTAGTTTCTCACCTTGGGGTGTGCCGGTTCTATTTGTAAAGAAGAAGGATGGATTGTTGAGGATGTGTATTGATTACAGACAACTTAACAAAGTTATAATAAATAACAAGTATCCATTGCCTCGGATCGATGACTTGTTTGACCAGTTAAAGTGTGCTACTGTATTTTAGAAGAATTATCTCCATTCTGGTTATTATCAACTATGGGTAAAGGAATCAGATGTGCCAAAGGTAGCTTTTAGAACCAAGTATGGACATTATGAGTTTCTTGTGATGCCATTCAGCTTGACAAATACACCTGCAGTGTTTATGGATTTGATGAACATAATTTTCAGCCCGTATTTAGACAAGTTTGTGGTGATATTTATAGATGATATTTTGGTTTACTCTCGAGATAAAAATGAACATCCTGAACATTTGAGAATAGTGTTGCAAACCCTGCGAGAGAAACAATTGTATGCCAAATTCAATAAATATGAATTTTGGCTATGGGAAGTTAGTTTCCTTGGGTATATTGTGTCTGCTGAAGGTGTCAGGGTAAACCCAAATAAAATTTCAGCCATTGTAAATTGAAAGCTACCGAAGAATGTGTTTGAAGTCTGAAGTTTTCTTAGACTAGCTGGTTATTATCAGAGATTTGTAAAAAGTTTTTCAATGGTATATTCTCCGATGACTCGTTTTCTACAGAAAGATGTAAAATTTGAGTGGATTGATAAATGTTAGTAGAACTTTGACAGATTAAAGGCTTTATTGACAGAAGCACCACTGTTAGTCCAGCCTGAATTGAGTAAGGAATTTACAATTTACAGTGATGCATCATTAAATGGTTTAGGCTGTGTTTTGATGTAAGATGGTAAGGTAGTAGCCTATGCTTCATGACATAAAGCCACATGAAAAGAACTACCCAACACACGATCTTGAATTGGCCGCCATAGTGTTTGCATTGAAAATTTGGCGGCATTATTTGTTTGGAGAAAAATGTCACATATTCACTGATCATAAAAGTCTGAAATACTTGATGTCATAGAAAGATTTGAATTTGAGACAGCGCATATGGCTTGAGTTATTGAAAGATTATGATCTTGTTATTGACTAGCATCTGGGAAAAGCCAATGTACTGGTAGATGCTTTGAGTAGAAAATCCCTATATACCTTGCGAGCAATGAACACCTGATTATCATTGTTTGATGGTGGTTCAATCATACCTGAGTTAAAAGCTAGGCCAATGTTTTTACAGCAAATTTCTGAAGCTCAGAAAAATGATAACAAGTTGCAAGCAAAATGGGTACAGAGTGTGTAACACCCCAAACTCGGCCTGGACGTTACGACCAAATTCTGTGTGTCACATTGAAGTGTTTTTCAGAAATAGGACTTGTCGTTAAGAATCTAAACTTCAGTTAAAACCCTTTTAGTTTTTAATGCTTGAGAAAATTTGACAAGTTAAGTTGTTACTAATTGATTCCTTAAACTGAATAAAATCGCGGAAGCTTTTGAAATCCTTGAAGTTTAAAATGCGGGTTTCCCTTGAAAACAGTTATTATTTTGAAATCTCATCTTTTCCTAGTCTAGCAGTTTAAGGTAAGAAATCAAAGCCCAAATAAAAGTTAAAACCACAAATGGCCTTATTACATAACCAAAAACCCAATATGAAACTTAAATAAATAAAGTAAAAGGTAGAACATCAGTAATTGTGTGGCCACCTCCGAGTCCCTCGTAGCACCAAATCGTCTAAGGCTGAGGAGTACCTGTACAGTTAAAAGAAATGGTGAGTTTATGAAAACTCAGTGTGTAATCTCCTCTCAGTCAAACAGTAAATAATGCATGCAGTAATAGTCTGGCCCCAAGTCCTATCCAGTATCAGTACAATCTGGGCCTCAGCCCAATACAGTATTAGTACAGTGTAATGCAATTATGCATCCCACCCAAATCCAGGCAGCACACCATCCGTACCAACCAACACACCATGTGGGGATATAAATCGACCCACCCAGCCAGTACACCAATATTGTAACAAAGCTACCAGTAATAATAATGCAGCATAGCTGCCAGAAACAGTAAATGCGGCAAGCCACCAATATCAGTAATTGTGGCATAGTTACTAGTACAATATTTCCTCCATATCAAAATCCCAACCCCATGCAGTATGTCATGTCATAAAAATTATGTGTATGCAAAGTCATACTCAGTACAATCATATATGTAAATCATAAGCATATCAATCATACGAAACATAAGGGCATAATCATCATTTTACCATATAGGGGTATTACGGTCATTTTACCGTACAGGGGTATTACGGTCATTTTATAAACTGGGGGTATTTAGGTAATTTTACAAATCAGGGTCTTAACAACCCAACCGAAGGTCCTATGTCACCTCGAGCGACTTAAGTTATCTAAACAAATATAACGGTGCAAATAAGCCTAAGGCCCATACTTGGCCTAAGTGGGCCCACACGCTTGTGTGGCCCATAGTCCAAATTTAGATACGGCTATGTGTACACCATAGCTTGGTTCATTAATAGTCATTACTGCAGATTTTATCCGTGTGGGCCTACGAGCCCATTAGGCCCACACGACCCATTTTGGCCCGTCGAGGCGCAAAATAACCTAGGTCATGTGCTCGACATGACAAGTCTATCTACTTCCCGCTTATCAGTGAAATTTACCCAAGCCGGCCCACGGGCTCGTTAGGCCTATACGCCCATTTAACCCAGAACTATTCACGGCTGTACAAACAACGTAGCCCAGTCCAAAACTTACCACATAACATACATTTTATCCGTGTGGGCCCACAAGCCCATTGGGCCTACATGGCCCAGTCCGGCCCAACGTTTCTCAGAACGGCTTATGCCATGTACACGACATGACAAGCCCAACCATATTCCACCTAGCACCTGATTTGACACAAGCGAGCTCACGGGCCCATTGGGCCTAGTCGATCCATTTCGTGGCTCCAGTGGCCCACTACGGCATTTTGCCAATCTACAGTCATAATAGAGTAAACAACACACACATTTTTGACTTTTCAGCCGATTAGCGAACATGGTATATGGTTACACACCTTTGTTAACAAAGAGAGCGGCTAATCCTTGAGCACCAAACCTACATCAATTCCAATACACAAGCAATCGTATGCTGATAGGAATACAACCAACCTTATTAACCCTTACTCAAATGAATTACTTGAGCAAGATAAAGGGAATACTTACCGAACCGCAAGGTTAATTAGGGAGAAGGGACAATCGTCCTAACCCACTAGTACAAAGGAGCAAAGCTAGCACCACTCGTCTCTATCCATTGAACGGCAATAAAGAACAAGGTTAAACATAGGATTACCAACAGGGAGGAGAAGATTTACAAAGAATCAATACTCACCACTTGATCACAGAATATTCGCACAAGTCAAAAACTGAAGTAGAGAGGGAGAGTGCTGATATTTGACCAAAGTAACACCACTTGAGAACACCACAGAAAAACAAAAATCGGTCTACAAAGAAGAAACTGATTGAAAGAATTAGGAGGAAGAGTATTCGACCAAGAAAACTGAGAAGTAGTAGAGGTGAGAAGAGAGCAATGGTTTGGCCAACCAAATGAAAAGAGATTAAGAGGAAGAAACAAAGTTTGATTTCGACACAAAAATTAAGGGTCTAATCGGCCAAGGAAGTATCGATTCGAGATAGGGAAGGAAAAACAAAGAAAATGAGCAGAAGGAGGAGGCAATAGAAGAATTCGGCACCAAAAATCACAAAAACCAAATGCCAAAAGAAAGACACACAAAACCGAAACTTGAGGAACAACACTCAACAAAAATTTTGAGTACCTCCTATGCAAATTCGGTACAATACCACACCAACTCAAACTCTACATTTTCCTCCTAAAAATCCTCCTTTATCTCCTCCCTGATTTTCTCCATGATCCACTCATTGACCAGTTCAAACTTCCCTCAATAGAGTTTCAATCAAACTCCACCTCTATCAACACAAAGAAATAAAATGAAATATCCCTTTGCATTCCATGTGATTCGAACCCAAGCTTTGACAACAGCCATGTCACGCCACCACCAGTAGGTCACAAGCTCACTTGTGTCACCTTCCTTTTACAATTATTTATAAAGCCTACAAGCCAACGTCTGAGATTACTTAAATAAATAAAACGAAAATTCTGCCTATGCCAAGACTTGAACCTCGTACCCCATGTACACTCGACACGCCATTTACCAATAGACCACTAGGCTTTTTGTGTCATGGTCTACCCAAATTCAACTATAAGCCTATTGGCCCAAAGCTAGGGATTTACTAATAAATTTTTTTTTGCTAAAGCCTAGGTTTGAACCCAAGATTTCTCCAACATGTCTCAGGGCCATTAACCACTAAAGCAGACATTTAATTATGTCATTTTCTTGCACAATTAAATACTTATATACAACCTCCTTAGGGATCCATACTCAAGGCCCAATACTTTTAGGCCCAAATTTGGGGCGTTACAGAGTGAATCGATTCTTGACTCAGAATTTCAGATCGGGACAGATGGTTGTTTATTTTTCAGAGGCAGAGTATGTGTGCCGAAAGGTTCAGAACTAGTAAAGAAGATTTTGAATGAAGCTTACAATGGTAACATGTCTATACATCCTGGTCGTAAGAAAATGTATAATGATCTGAAAAAGATGTACTAGTGGCTAGGAATGAAATGAGATATTTCTGTGTTCGTATCTAAGTGTTTGATATGTCAGCAAGTAAAAGCTGAACATCAGTTGCCTTCTAGACTATTATAAGCAGTCACGATACCGAAATGGAAATGGGAAAGAATTACCATGGACTTTGTAACGGGATTACCGTTGTCTCCAAGGAAGAAAGATGCCATTTGGTAATTGTTGATCGGTTGACAAAGTCAGCACACTTTATTCCGGTACATATGGATTATTCCTTGGATAGATTGGCTGAATTGTATGTTTCTGAGATTGTTAGATCGCATAGAGTGCCCGTCTCCTTTATTTTAGATAGGGATCCTCGATTTACATCTCGATTCTGGAGTAAATTACAAGAGGCTCTCGGAACTCAGTTACACTTTAGTACTGCATTTCATCCCCAGGCAGATGGTCAATCTGAACGGGAAATACATGTAATGACCTGAAGTTTATGGGTAATGGAAAAGTTTATTTTTGGATTACTGTTTGCGTAAAATAAATTCATAAATATTTATTAGAAATATTTACGAAGTTAGTTGAGTGATTAATTAGATTTTAGTTAAGTAAATTAGCTTGAATTAAGGTTAACTTAGTATAAGGACTAGATTGAATATAGTGTGAAAGTTGAATTATAGATTATAGAAAAGTTAAAGGACTAAATTAGCAATTAGAACCTAAGTAAGAAGTGCGTGTTAATAGTGAATTACATATGAAATGGTTATAAAACATAAATTAGTAATTATTATGTTTTACTTATAATTGAAGTAAATAATATTTTAATATTATTATATTATTATTATTATATTCTATTATATTAGTTAAAATAAAAATAAAAGAAAAAAAAGAAAGAAAAAGAAGAATAAGAACAGAGGGTGAAAAATGAAATAGGGGAAAGAAAGAGAGAAAGAAAAGAAAAAGGGGAAATTAGGGTTTTGAAGCTTTAAGCTTAATTTGGTAAGTCAAGTTAGTCCATTTTCTTGTAATTTTGATATTTTTAGAATCCTAGAGACAAATATTACTTGATTTATGTGGAAATTTTGAAAGTTAATAGATTTTTAGATATGGGTTATGTTGAACAAATTGTTGAATTAGGGATTTAATTGAATGAATATCAAGTTAGAATTGATTAAAGGATTAAATTGTAAAAGAAGCTATAAGTTTTATGTTTGAGAGACTAAATTGAAAGAAACTTGAGATTAGGGTTTTACCATGAATATTTAATGGTTAAAGTGAATATGCTAGGAAATTGAATAGAAATGAAGTATGATTGAGTGGTAAAAGTAAATGAATTAATTGGGATCAAATTGAAATTAAGGTTTGTATTAAATAGAGATTCAATTATTTATTGTGAATTAATATTGTATTAATAGTGTAAATTGTTTAATTTCTGTAGCTAACGTAGTACTAGAGACATCGAGAAAGAAAGGTAAAGAGAAGGTTGACGAAGATAATCCAAGAATTACGGTTTGTAATTCTATAAATTGAACTTAATAGTTAAGTGTTGCTTTTATTATTTAATGTGTTTGGTAAGTAAGATAGAGGTAAGAATCGCTATTTTTGTTCTGGGTAGAAAAAAAGCTGTGAATGTTGAACTGAAGTGTGATTTGACTGTTATATGAAAATTGAAAGTGAATTGAATACCCTATTAACAGTGTCAGGCTTAGTCGGATATAATTGGCATGCCATAGAATTGGAAGTGTACAGGGATACTTAGACCTTGAGTCGATGAGGCACTATAAGTGTCATACTATTACTTCGACTTCGAGTCGAAGAGGCATCTTGTTTGTCGTACTGTTACTATTACTTCGGTTTAATCCGATGAGGTAGTGAGTACTGTACTGTTACTGTTTACTTCGGCAAAGCCGATGAGGCACTAAGTACCGTACTGGTGTGTTGGTTGGATCCATGTACCTAGGTTGTCTTTTGAAGTTAATTTGAATGTGAATGTTAATAGTGTAAAAGATGATATTGGTTAATCTATATATGCAAATTTATGTCTTAAAATATGTTCTTTTACATAGTTTAATTTGAATTGTTTAGGATGGTATTTAAATATAATGTTTAGAAAATCTATGTTAATACTTATAAATATACATGAGCTAGATCATTATATTGATAGTTTTAACATGTTTTAGATGTATTTAATCATGTTCTGGGTTGGTTGAAAGATTGGATTTTAAGTTGCTTTTTATTTAAGGATTGCAGGGTTAGTAAACTTGAACTATAAGGTTCATTTTGAGTTCACACGGCCTGGCACAAAGTCATGTGATCAGATCGTGTGAGACACACGGCTTATACATGGGCATGTAGTTAGGCCGTGTGTCCATTGCATCTTAAATGTTGTAAATAGAATGCTCAGGTATGGCCACACGGGCAGAGACACGGGCATGTGTCTCAGCCGTGTGAGGTACACGATCACAGCACACAGGCATGTGCTCAGCCGTGCGAAAACTGCACTAGATTCGAATTGAAAATAATTCCACACGGGCGTGTGCCTTGGTGGTGTGAAACTAATTTGTTCATGAGTAACAAGCTAGAGAGTTACACGGGTAAAGGACACGGACGAGTCCTGGCCGTGTGAGTGACACAGAATGACAACACATGCATGTCTTAGGGACACACGGGCGTGTCTCCTATACCACACAGGCGTGTGGGTACTGTTCATGAGATAAATTTTGGAAATTTTACGAAAAATTTTATAAGCTTCTGATCGGTTTTCGATTTGTTTCTAACAACTTCTTTGGGCCTCGAATGTCCATTAAAGGGTCAATATGATAAATTATTGAACTGTATAATGAATAATTTTTTATAATTTGTGTTATAAACTGTAGTGACTGGTAACGCTCCATAATCCTATTTCGATGTCGGAAAAAGTTTGGGGGTGTTACATTTAGTGGTATCAGAACTATTCAGGTTTAGTTGATTCTAGGATTAAATTGAATAAATTGAGTACAGAAATGAGTTTAGAGATACATGCCATTACTGAGTTAAATTTGAGTTGGGATTGGATGCTGATATATATACTGAATTATTATTTTTGTTTTATAGTTAAAGATGTATGATGAATAATTGAAGATACCAATTAAGAAATGTATAGTTAAGATGATGAATCATATGATATGAATGAATCAGAATCTGCAACACTAAGTGTAAATCTGGTAGGTAATCAACTGCCAAATGTTGGAAGGAGTGATACTAGAGAAAGAGATAATACAGAAATACTCAGAGTGATAACTGATGCTTTTCAAAGAGCAGTAGGAACTATACCTACTATAACTCTTACCCCTACTACCCGATGAGCCTCGATTAAAGAGTTCGGAAGTATGGTGCTATCGAATTTCTGGGATCGAAGGGAGTTGATCTGTCTGTAGCTGAAAACTAGATAGAAACTACAAAGAGAATTCTGAAGCAACTTGAATGTACCCTATAGGAAAGCTTATTGTGTGTCGTTTCTTTGTTATAAGGAGAAGCGTGCGTATGGTGGGAATTGATAATTCAACATGTATTAGAGGAACAGATAAGTTGGAAATTCTTTCTAAGAAAATTTCAAAAGAAATATTTGGGAGAATTATATATGGAAGATAGAAAATAGGAGTTCTTAATGTTG
The DNA here is from genome assembly GCF_007990345.1 of Gossypium hirsutum. NCBI lineage: Eukaryota > Viridiplantae > Streptophyta > Magnoliopsida > Malvales > Malvaceae > Gossypium > Gossypium hirsutum. The sequence goes on along the minus strand of NC_053429.1, from coordinate 27,839,859 downwards.
AAACAAGGCGAGATGTCCGTAGTAGATTTTGAATGGGAATTTTTGAGATTGAGTAGATATGCAGCTGAATTTGTATTGACTGAAACTGACAGATGCAAATGGTTTTTATGAGGATTGCGTGATGAATTACAATTACAATTGGTGTCTCTACGAATTACTGAATTTTCAGATTTAATTGAGAGAGGCAAAATGGTTGAACAAGTTTTAGGATTAGACAAAAAGCCAGAAAGTTCTCGTTCACTTGGAAAGTGTCCTGGAACTACAAGCTTTAATCCACAACCTAAGAGATGAAAAGAATTTCGAGGCAGTGGGAGATTTGGTTCTAAATCAGATAGAAGTGACAGAAATCATTGTAGACAGACAATAATTTCCACTAGTAGCATCAGAGGGCCATCTCGAAATACTGAAATTCCTGAATGTAAATACTATAGGATGTTGGAAATTAACTGGAGGTTGTTTCCGATGTGGATCCACTGATCATTTTGTAAATGACTGTCCAAAGATTAAAAGTATAGCACCAGAAGTATCATAGAGATCTGAATCTGCTTTCAGAGGTCGAGGGTCAGGCAGAGGTGGTGCAGTTAGTAGAGGAGGTGCTAAAAGAACAAGTGAAGTTGCTATTCAACAATCGGAAGCTAGAGCCCCAACCTGAGCATATGTTGTAAGAACACAAGAAGAAGGAGATGCATACGATGTGGTGACAAGTATATTTCTATTGCATTCAGAACCCGTTTATGCTTTAATAGATCCGGGATCGTCACATTCTTATGTTAATTCAAAACTAGTTGAGACGGCAAAATTAAAACCTGAGTTGTCTAGAGTAATAGTAGAGGTGTCTAGTCCTCTGGGGTAAACAATGTTAGTGAATCGAATATGTCGAAGAAGTTCGTTAATGATTCAAGATTGAATTTTCCCTGTTGATTTATTAATTATGCCATTTGGCAATTTTGACATAATACTGCGTATGGACTGGCTATCTAAACATGGAGTAATTTTGGATTGCTATAAAAAGAAGTTCACTGTTTCGAATGAAAGTGATGATCAGATTGAAGTAAATGGTATTTGAACCAATGGATCAGTTCGTATTATCTCGGCAATTAAAGCTAGTAAGCTTCTTTATCAAGGTTGTGCTGCTTTCTTAGCATATGTTATAAATTCGGATTCAGTGGAGAGAAATGTAGTAAAATCCGAACTGTATGTGAATTTCCTGATGTATTCACTAAAGAGTTACCTAGATTACCTCCTGATCAAGAAGTTGAATTTGTGATTGAAGTATACCCGGGTACAGATCCGGTGTTGATACCTCCATATCGTATGTTACCTACTGAATTGAAGGAGTTAAATGTACAGTTATAAGATTTATTGGATCGAGGTTTTATACGACCTAGTACATCACCGTAGGAAGCTCCAGTGTTATTTGTTAAGAAGAAAGATGGTTTGATACGGTTATGTATTGATTATCGGCAGTTGAACAATGTGACCGTCAAGAATAAATACCTGTTACCTCGCATCGATGATTTATTTGATCAATTGAAAGGAGCTTTTGTGTTTTTGAAGATTGATTTAAGATTGGGCTATTATCAGTTAAAGGTAGAGGAAAGTGATGTACTAAAGACAACATTTCGAAAAAGATATGGGCATTATGAATTTTGAGTGATGCCATTTAGGTTAACAAATACTGTAGCTACTTTTATGGATCTTATGAACTGGATTTTTTAGCTGTATTTGGATCAATTCGTAGTAGTCTTTATTGATGACATTTTGGTATATTCAAAGTCTGAATTTGAACATGAGCAGCATCTACGAATTATTTTGCAAACATTACGAGAGAAACAATTGTATGGGAAATTGAGTAAATGCGAATTTTGGCTATCAGAGGTGATATTTCTTGGTCATGTGGTATCAGTAGATGGAATTAGAGTGGATCCAAAGAAAATTGAAGCAATTGTCTAGTTGAAAACTCCCAAAAATGTGTTAGAAGTACGTAGCTTCCTTGGATTGGCTAGGTACTATCGAAGGTTCGTGAATGGATTTTCAAAAATAGCTTTACTGATGAAAAAGTTATTGCAAAAGAATGTTCCATTTGTTTGGAATGATCAGTGTTAGAAAAGTTTTGAAACATTGAAGCAGATGTTAACAGAAGCACCAGTGTTGACTTTACCAGAGTCGGGAAAAGATTTTGTTCTGTTTTGCGACGCTTTCTTAAATGATCTCGGATGTGTACTGATGTAAAATGGAAAAGTAATTGCTTATGCTTCACGGTAATTAAAACCGCATGAACTTAATTATCCGACTCACGATTTTGAACTAGCAGCCGTGATTTTTGCTCTGAAGATTTAGAGGCATTATTTATACGGTGAAAAATGCTACATCTACATTGATCATAAAAGTCTCAAGTATCTTCTGTCACAGAAAGAGTTGAATTTGAGACAGCGTCAATGGATAGAACTTCTAAAAGATTATGATTGTGTTATTGACTATCATCTGGGTAAAGCTAACGTGGTAGCTGGCGTATTGAGCAGAAAAGCAACAATTGAATTACGAGCGATGTTTGCACAACTCAGTATTAGTGATGATGGAGGTTTAATGGCAGAATTAAGAATTAAACCAGTGATGTTGGAACAAATCAAGTCAGCTCAGTTAGAAGACAACAAGCTAACGAAGAGAAAAGAAATTGTTCAGGGTGGTGTAGTAGGGAATTTCAGTATTGATGAGCATGATTGTCTGAGATCTCGTAATTGGATCTATGTTCCAAATGTTTTAGATTTGAAAGAATTGATACTTTGAAAAACACATGACAGTCCTTTTGCATTACATCCTGGAGGAACAAAAATGTACCGTGATTTACGAGAATTGTATTGGTGGCTAGGTATGAAGAGAGATATAGTCGAATTTGTGGCTAAATGTTTGACATGTCAACGAGTCAAAGCAGAGCATCAGGTTCCAACTAGTTTACGTCAGCCTATTAATATTCCTGAATGGAAATGAGACTGCATCACAATGGACTTTGTAACAGGGTTACCTTTATTAGTAAGTATGAAAAATGCTATTTGGGTGATTGTTGATCGGTTTACAAAGTCAGCTCATTTTATAGTAGCCAGAACGAATTGGTCACTTCAGAAACTTGCAAAAACTTACATTCGGGAAATTGTGAGACTGCATGGTATTCCTGTATCGATAATCTCAGATCGAGATCCACGATTTACATTGAAGTTTTGGAAACAATTACGTGAGTCTCTTGGTATTCAAATTCATTTTAGTACAGCTTTCCATCCACAGACTGATGGACAGTCAAAAAGAGTTATCCAAATTTTAAAAGACATGCTCCGAGCTTGTATCATTGATTTTGAATCAGGTTGGGAACATTATTCATCGTTAGCTGAGTTTGTATATTATAATAGTTTCCAATCAAGTAATCAAATGGCACTGTATGAAGTTTTATATGATCGGAGATGTCGGTCACCAGTGTGTTGGATAGAATTGAATGAGCAGAAAATGATTGGACCAGAATTGATTCAAGAAACAGAAGGTACTGTTAAACAGATTCGAGAAAGATAGAAAAAAACTTTTGATAGACAAAAATCGTATGCAGATTTGAAACGTTAGGATATTGAATATTCAGTCGGGGACAAAGTATTCCTCAAAGTCTCTCCTTGGAAGAAGGTTCTGAGATTTGGTCGGAAAGGTAGGTTGAGTCCACGATATATCGGACCATACGAGATTGTGGAAAGAATTAGTCCGGTTGCCAGTCGATTGGCTTTACCTCCAGAATTACAGAAGATTCATGATGTTTTTCATGTTTCTATGCTAAAAAGATATCGATTTGTCATATTATTTCTACTGAAGATATTGAAATTCGACCTGATTTGTCATATGAAGAGGAACCGATTAATATACTAGCCTGAGAAGTAAAAGGATTGCGTAATAAACGGGTTCCCTTAGTGAAAGTATTATGGAAAAGTCATAATATTGAAGAAGATCTCAATACCCCCATCTCTTTCCAGGTAAATTTGGAGGATGAAATTTATTAAGGGGGAGAAATGTAATGACCCGAAGTTTTCGAGTACTAGAAAAGTGTATTTTTGGATTACTGTTTTCATAAAATGAATTCATAAATATTTATTAAAAATATTTACGAAGTTCGTTGAGTGATTAATTAGATTTTAGTTAAGTAAATTAGCTTGAATTAAGGTTAATTTAGTATTAGGACTAGATTGAATATAGTGTGAAAGTTGAATTATAGATTAAAGAAAAGTGAAGAGACTAAATTAGCAGTTAGACCTTAAGTGACAAGTGTGTGTTAATAGTGAATTACATGTGGAATGGTTATAAAACATAAATTAGTAATTATTATATTTTACTTATAATTGAAGTAAATAATATTTTAATATTATTATATTATATTAGTTAAAATAAAAATAAAAGAAACAAAAGAAAGAATAAGAAGAATAAGAATAGAGGGTTAAAAACGAAATAGTGGAAAGAAAAAGAGAAAGAAAAGAAAAATGAGAAATTAGGGTTTTGAAGCTTTAAGCTTAATTTGGTAAGTCAATTTAGTCCATTTTCTTGTAATTTTGATGTTTTTAGAATCTTAGAGACAAATATTACTTGATTTATGTGGAAATTTTAAAATTTAATAGATTTTTAGATATGGGTTATGTTGAACAAATTGTTGAATTGGGGATTTAATTGAATGAATATCAAGTTAGAATTGATTAAGGGATTAAATTGTAAAAGAAGCTATAAGTTTTATGTTTGAGGGACTAAATTGAAAGAAACTTGAGATTAGGGTTTTACCATGAATATTTAATGGTTAAGGCGAATATTATAGGAAATTGAATAGAAATGAAGTATGAATTGAGTGGTAAAAGTAAATGAATTAATTGGGATCAAATTGAAATTAAGGTTTGTATTAAATAGAGATTCAATTATTTATTGTGAATTAATATTGCATTAATAGTGTAAATTGTTTAATTTCCGTAGCTAACGTAGTACCAGAGACATCGACAAAGAAAGGAAAGGAGAATGTTGACGAAGAGTAATCCGAGAATTACGATTTATATTTCTATAAACCGAACTTAATAATTAATTGTTGCTTTTATTATTTAATGTGTTTGGTAAGTAAGATAGAGGTAAGAATCGCTATTTTTGTTCTGGGTAGAAAAAAGGTTGTGAATGTTGAACTGAAGTATGATTTGACTGTTATCTGAAAATTGAAAGTGAACTGAATACCCTATTAACAATGTCGGGCTAAGTTGGATATAATTGGCATGCCATAGAATTGGAAGTGTACAGGGATACTTCGACCTTGAGTCGATGAGGCACTATAAGTGTCATACTATTACTTTGACTTCGAGTTGATGAGGCACCTTGTGTGTCGTACTGTTACTATTACTTCGGTTTAATTTGATGCGGTACTGAGTACAGTACTATTACTGTTTTCTTTGGCAAAGCCGATAAGGAACTGAGAGTTGTACTGGTGTGTTGGCTGGATCCATGTATCCGCCAAGGTCCGAGTTATGTTAATAGGGGTAAACTACCGTACTGAACAATTGAATGACTGTGCTACTGTATTAAATAATTAATTCTTATTGATCGACTTTGAATTGAATTGAGTGTTTTTTTTAAAATGAATTGTGAATATAGTTATTGTTATGAGATTTGAAATTTTATAGTTTAAATGCATTTTAAGTTAATAATTGTTTTAAGTGTTCGTTTATAGAAATATCACTAAGTGTATACTCAGTGTACGATTTGTTTCCGTGCGCAGGTTAGGTATGAAAATGATTAGCGACTCAACATCCAAGCCAATCCCGAACTGAAATACTTGGTGATGTATCTTATTTTGAGAAATGGCATGTACCTAGGTTGTCTTTTAAAGTTACTTTGGATGTGAATGTTAATAGTGTAAAAGATGATATTGGTTAATCTATATATGCAAATTTATGTCTTATAATATGGTCTTTTACATAGTTTAATTTGAATTGATTTGGATGGTATTTAAATACAATGTTGAGAAAATCTATGTTAGATACTTATAAATATACATGAGCTAGATCATTATACTGATAGTTTTAACATGTTTTAGATGTATTTAATCATGTTTTGGACTGGTTGAAAGATTGAATTTTAAGTTGCTTGGTATTCAAGTATTGTAGGGTTGGTAAACTTGAACTATAAGGTTCATTTTGAGTTCACACGGCCTGGCACACGGGTGTGTGATCAAACCGTGTGAGACACACGGCTTATACACATGCATGTAGTTAGGCCGTGTGTCCCCTACATCTTAAATATTGTAAATAGAATGCTCAGGTATGGCCACACGGGCAGAGACATGGGCGTGTGTCTCAGCCGTGTGAGGCACACGACATAGCACACAGGCATGTGCCCGGCCATGGGAAAACTGCACTAGATTCTAATTGAAAATAATTCCACATGGGTTAAGCACACGAGTGTGTGTCTTGGCAGTGTGAAACTAATTTGTTTATGAGTAACAAGTCAGAGAGTTACACAGGTAAAGGACACAGGCACATCCTGTCCGTGTGAGTCACACGGGGTGAAAACACGGGCATGTCTTAGGGACACACGGGCGTGTCTCCTATACCACACCGGCATGTGGGTACTGTTCACAAGATAAATTTTTGAAATTTTACGAAAATTTTATAAGCTTCTGATCGGGTTCCGATTTTTTTTAACATCTTCTTTGGGCCTCGAATGTCCATTAAAGGGTTAATAAGATAAATTACTGAACTGTATAATGAATAATTTTATATAATTCATGTTATAAACTGTAGTGATTGGTAATGCTCTGTAATCCTATTTCGATACCGGAAAAGGGTTAGGGGGTATTACAATACAGATCTTTGAAGATATGCTTCGGTGTTGTATACTTAAGTTTGAAGGTAACTGAGAAAATATTTACCTTTGGTTGAATTTTCTTATAATAACAGTTATCAGTCTAGTATTAAAATGTCACCGTATGAAGTTTTATATGGTTGCAAATGTAGAACTCCATTGTACTGGACAAAATTCAGTGAGAAAAAGTTACACGGAGTTGACTTGGTCCGAGAGATCGAGGAAAAAGTGAAGGTAATTCGATACAGCTTGAAAGCAGCCTCTGATCTTCAAAAGTCCGACGCTGATTTGAAACAAAAAGAAATAAAAATTCAAGTCAGTGATAAAGTATTCTTGAAGGTGTCACCTTGGAAGAAAGTTCTCTGGTTTGGATGCAAAGGTAAACTGAGTCCACGGTTTATTGGACCATATGAGGTTACTGAAAGAATTGGACCAGTTGCATATCGATTAGCTTTACCACTAGAGCTTGATCAGATTCATAATGTTTTTCATGTGTCTATGTTACGGCAGTATCGATCTGATCCTTCACATGTTATCTCTCCGATAGAGGTAGAAATCCAGCTTGATATGACATATGGTGAAGAACCAATCAAAATCTTAGCTTGGGAAACAAAAGAGTTGAGAAATAAAAGGGTAGCTTTAGTAAAAGTTCTTTGGCAATGACACGGTATAGAAGAGGCTACCTGGAAGCCGAAGGATACTATGAGGAAGCAATACCCAAATATTTTTACTGGTATGATTTTCGAGGATGAAAATCCTTAATAGGGGGAGAGTTGTAACAGCCAATTTTTTAGTGAAATCGGAACAGTGGTTTCGGGACCACAAATCCGACCCAAAAACATGATTTATTTTTATTTCATTATATGGTCCGTAATATAATAGGCATGTCATGTGAAAATTTTGAAATGAAAATTTTATCGATTAAGTGCTTAATTACGAGAAGGACTAAATTGCATAAAATGTAAAAGTTGAATTCTAGTAGCTATAAGGATCAAATAGCTATGGAATTCAAAACTTAAGGTCCTTATATGGTTATTAGACCATTAAGAAAAGTTGTAGATTTTTCTTGGTGACTCATCCATGGAATTATAGAAAAAGGGTAAGGATTAAATTGGAAATACTAAAATACAAAATTAATTAAAAGATGAAAAGAAATATATCATCTTATTTTCATCATCTTCAACCTAAAATTTTATGGAAACCCTAGGAGAGAGAGGGGAAACTTTCAAGGCTTAATTGGGTAAGTTCTCTTGTCCCGTTTTTAGTATTTTTGGTATTTTTGAAACTAAGATAGCTTAATCTCTCTATTTAAGGGATTAATTTGAAAATTTATCAAGGTATGAAAATGGGTCATGGATGTATCATGCTGGAAATTAGAAATTTATGGTAGAAAATGAAAGATTATGATAGATAAACAACTTTTGCAAAGTGATTTTTGATGAAAACTTGAATTAGGGACTAAAATGTAAACTTGTGAAATTGAAGGAAAAATTATAAAATTTTATGTATACATGTGTTGTAAATTTTGTAATGGGGCTTTGGTTAGACTTGGAATAGGAAGTGTTTTGCACAAGTTTCATTTTCCAGGCCTAGGGACAAAATCAAAATTTATGGAAAAGTTAAAGGCAAAATGATAATTTTGCCTAGGACATAAATTGAGTTCATTTAAATATGAAATGTGTGAAATTGATGGTTAAATTCATTTATATTGATCCAGACAACACTAATTCGAGGTTAGATCGAGGAAAAGAAAAGATTTTGGATTAGTAGACTTTTACGTGAACAAGTGTCGAGGTAAGTTCATGTAACTTAATCCGACATGTAATTATGTAAATTGAATGTTGTGTTTGTATGTAATGTGATTTATATTGATGTACATTACTTGAATGCTATCATGAGAAATTTGATTCATGCTTGAAATGGTGATAAAGTGGTTAAGTCCCAGTTGAATGTTGAATTCTGATGATTATATGTGCTTTCCCGAAACTAATAAGGTCCTGCATTTGTTGCGGACGGGATTTAGCTCGGACAAGTAATCCCAGTGGCCTTGTTATAAAAAGGATTTATCTCGGACAGGTAATCCCTTTACATTACCTCTCGAGCATATGTTATGATTAGGGTTTAGCCTGGACGGGTAATCTTAATTGAGCTCTTTTGAGCCTACGCTATATAAAGGATTTAGCCTAGACTGGTAATCCTGTTATACGCTAAGTAACTTGAGAGTGTATTCCTTGGTTAAGTAACCTAAGGGGTAACTTCAATAAGAATTGACGGATTAATAAATCGTACACTTCGAGTGTACTATTTGACCTTCATCAAAATTTCAATGATTCAACGGATATCAAACTCTTGACATGGCATGAAAATCTTAAGATGATATAATAATGACTTGAAAGAATATTGCTTAATGAGCTCTTCTATTCTTACTTGATGTGTATGGAAACTTTGTGACTAACATGTTTGATTGGATGTATGTGATTAGGCAAACTAGCCAAATGGATGGAAACATAACATTGTAGCCTAGATTTTAATAAATAAGATTTGGTAAGTTTAGTTTTCGTTATACGAACTTACTAAGCATGTAATGCTTACCCCATTTTATTTTTACCTATTTTATAATGCTCGGAAGCTCGTGAAGGTTGGAAGATCATCGGAGCACCGTCACACTATCAACTAGCATTTTGGGTATACTTAATAAAATCATTTTGGTATAATGGCATGTATAGAAAACTTTGGCCAATAGTGGCTTGAAAATGTTATTTTGTAACCTAGCCATTGAAATGATTAGTAATATTTCATTTTGGTATGTTTAAGTAGATTATTATGATATACATATACAAATGTGTTATGTCATGAATATGTTATCAATTTTGTGGATGCCTAAATTAATCCAAGGTAAGTTTATAAACACTTGTGCTTGCAATGATATGTGTAATGGCCTAAATTCAAGGTTATCGGAACAATGGTTTCGAAACCATAGATCCGATTTAAAGAGAAATTTATTTCAATATTTTTGCTTGAAAATTGATATGATAGGAAAATCGTATGAAAATATTGATAGAAAAATTTTACCAATTTAGTGATTAGATTGAAAAAGAAATTATTGAAGAAATTGGATAAAAATAAGGTATCGAGACCTCTATCTCGTAAAACCGAGTCAAAAATAATTTTATAAATATTTATGGAATGTTATTAATGTGGTATTAAAATTTCGTTAGGAAATTTTAATGTTTGGGTAGTCAATTAAATGAAAAGGACTAATTTGTAATAGGTGTAAAAGTTGCTAGAGTGATTAAATAGCTTAAGAGTCTAATGAGAAAGGATTTAAAAGGCAATTAGACCCAAACGTTATTTGGGCTGGACGGCAAGGGTATGAAATCAGAAAAATTGATAAATTAAGGGTAAAATTGGAATATTGCAAAATTAACTAAATAAAGCTAGGACTAAATAGGAAATATCTAGATTTCTCTTCATTTCTCTTGAATTCCAGCAGCTAAAAATGCCATAGGAGGGTTCTCTAAGCTGATATTTCATAATGTTTGCACCAAGTGAGTTAATCCTTGCCTTTTTCTTGTAATTTTTGTGTTTCTAAGACTTTTACAACTAGGTCCTACTATTAAATTCATTAGTTTTTGATTTCATGGATGAAATTGAAAGTCACCATGGTTGAGTGCTGTAAGCTTATGATGAAATAGAATTAAATTAAAGCTTTAATTTGTTTATGAGATGATTTTATTAGGTAATTTCAATAGAAATTAATTTTTAGGACCTACTTGTGAAAATGCTTGGAATTAAAGTCTATTGCTGAAATTATGATTCCTAAAGGTTGTAAACTAGTTTAAGGTGATAGAATAAAATGTTAATTGAGAAAAATCAGCTCAATTGAGAGGCTAATTGAGTAGGGACAAAATTATCATTTATTAAAAGCTTAGGGGAAAAATGGTAATAAATAGCTTGCACAAAAACAGTTTGGACAGCAGCAGTAGACTAACTTTGAAAAATCACCATAAATTTTAAAAATCGAATTAGAAGATGAAAAAAATATGTAATTAAAGCCTATTGAGTCTAGTTTCTCATAGAAGAAATAGTGTAAGCAATGGATTTGTAAATTTTTAGATATAATGGATTTTGTGAGACAAGGTCAGAATGAATTCGGGTTCCCCTGTTCTGACTTTGAAAAATCATAAAAAAAATTAATAAAAATAATTATGGGCTTACATTTATATGTATAGAATCCTTAATGAGTCTATTTTTAATAGAAACAAACGGGAACATTATTTAAATTCTTTATTAAGAGATAATTAATTTTTAGTGAACAAGGGTCAGAACTGTCGACAGCAGAACAGGGGTGACTTTAAAGAATAAACTGTACTTATTGGATAAACCAAAAATTCTTAAAATTTTATGGTAAGAAGATATATGAGTCTAGTTTTAGGGAAAATTAGCGTATATTAATTTAGATTTCCGTATCTCAAGTTATAAATAATTTAGTGACTATGACTCAAGTAGACAGCTTTGAATGAACTATAAATAATAGTTGAATTATAGAGAATGTTGCATATGAACATGAAATGTATTAAATTGATAATTAAATTTATTTATCTAGATCCAGAAGATTCAAATACGAAGCTAGATTGAGGAAAGGAAAATGTTCGGGATTAGTAGATTTTTACTGTTTACAAACAAGTATCAAGGTAAGTTCATGTAACTTGAATTATATTCTTAAATGCTTGAAATGCATGTTTTTGATATGACTATGATTTGAATGTTCATTATATGGAAATTTATGAAACATTGATATATTTGATAAAATGGGAAGAAATCTCGTTTGAATGAAAGGAAAATTTGATGGATCTCTGAAAAGGAATTGATGGTAAAAAGGATCTAGCCCGGACGGATGATCCTATCCTGATATAGCCCTCCCGAAGAATATGTGTAAAATGGATTTAGCCCGGATGGGTAATCCGAATTAGGGTCTGAATTTAGCCGGGACTGGTAATTCAGATCCAAGCTCATTAGAGTAATTGTCGTTGCAGGGGATTTAGCTTGGACTGGTAATCCCGACAATACTCTATGAGTTTATATTGCAGGGGATTCAGCCTGGACTGGTAATCCCGCTGCAAGGTTGAGGTTCGCGGGAGTGTGCTCTCTAAAATGGATATGTGCGCACATGAATATGAATTGACGGACCCAGAATTGTACAATAAATGTGTACCTCTGAAAATCCATCAAAATTCCGATAAATTCAACGGGATAAATATGGAAAAATAGTAAGGAAATGGAAATCATGGTATTGACGAGCTCATCAATCATGGTATATATATTATTGATACATGGAAATTATTGTACTAACTTGAATGTTGAGTTTGTGCATGTTAGGGTAATAATGCATTGAATGGATATATGAATGTTTATTTTATTGTATTGAAAATATTAGGTAAGTATAATTCTTGTTACATGAGCTTACTAAGCACAAAGTGCTTACCCCGTTTCCTTTTTCCCTGTTTTGTAGTGTTAAGAGCTCGGAGGTCGGATTTTGTCGGAGACACATCACACTATCAACCTTAGGATTTTGGTATATAAAGAAACTTTATTTTGGAAGTCAATGGCATGTATAAGCTAACAAAGTAAATGTTAACGTGAAATGAATGTAAAGTCAGCCATTAGTATGGTTAACAAACCTGGTTTTAGATATGTGATGACGTTATCTTATAAATATGCATGAATTTATCTTGAAAATATGTTGAATTGATTTGGTTGATATGGATTGGTCTCGATTTAATATTGCAGGGAAGGTTAGATATTTATAAAAGGGCTATACTGAATATAAAAAAAAATTAATTCGTAAACTCCAGTAATGCCTCGTACCCTATTTCAGCAATGAATACGGGTAGGGGTATTACAATATGTCATGTTAAATGATGAAACTGCCTATTTTCAATGCTTGGAATGGTTGGTATTGGTTGTGTGCTTCAAGTGTCGGTCTTCGGTGAAATTTTGGGTGAGAAACGAAGCTAGAAATGCATTATTTTGTCCACACGGGCAGACACATGGGCGTGTGTCTAGACTGTGTGTGACACACGGCTTGGTGACATGGGCATATGGTTAGGCCGTGTGTCTTCTGCACCTTAATTTTGAGAAACATAATGCTCAGAATTGGGCACATGGGCAGAGACACGGGCGTTTGTGCCATACGGCCTAGCACACGGGCGTGTGGCATGGTCATGTGTGTAAGTCAAAGACATACACGGGGTCGAACACGGCCTTCAACATGGGTGTGTCCCAGGGTCACACGGGCATGTCCCTTGGACCACACGGGCGTGTGAGCCTTGCACCTTGGAAATTTTTTTTAAATTGACAAAAAATTCTTAGAGGTCCCGATTAAGTCCGGATTCAATTCTAATGCTCGTATTGGGCGTTGAGGGCCTAATCAAGGGACGTTATGAATGATTTCAGTAATTGAATAGTAATTTTTGTGGTTTAATGGAAAAATGTTTTAAATGTTATGGTAATGCTCCGAAACCCTGTTCTGACGACCGGTACATGTTAGGGGTGTTACATAGTGTGATATTTATTGATCCAATCTAACCCTAGTTTTTATGTAGATTTTAAAGATGTCATCTGATTTTGAACGTGAAAAAAAGTATTGTGGGTTAACAGTAACATTCTAACTACTGATTTTGATAGTAACAAATGTCTGAAAATAAGGTTAAGAATATTTTATTTCTGGGTTAATGAATGTTAATAGAAGCTGAACGTACTGACCTTGATGAGGTAAATAGTAATATTCTGACTTCTAAACAGAAGGTAAATTATTGTTTATCGATTTTGTAAATGTCTGATGGTGAAGTCAAAATATCTTTTTGATTTAATAAGTCAGTGGTTCACAGAATTGGTGCAAGCCAATTTAGTGACCTTACAACCTCTGCCCCTTGAGCATAGTTAAATGAAGTGGGATCGAAAACACAATTGTTGGATCTAATACTACCGTGCCTGATGTTATTTCTGGTATGTTCTATTCCTTCGATATTATTTATTGTGTATGACTGATTGATATTGGGACAACTTATTAATGCATTGCACTGTATTAGTAATGGATAAGGATCTATCACTTGAACCAACTGGGCTTGATGCTTGGGTTATAATCCATTGGATTAGAGTATAAGGGTTAACTTGGTATGTCAAATTGTCTTTTAAAAATCTAAGACTGTGATTTTTCTATTGATTTGATGTTACTACCATTTCACGTATTTGGTAATATTCTAGAAATAGATTGGCTAAAGTTATATAATACTATAGTGAACTGGAGACTGAAATGAATTGATTGAAATATCAGATTGGTGTAGTGATTATAGTTGAGTCTGGTAAATCAAATAGTACAACCAGAGTTATTTTAGTTATTTTTGTACAGAAAATGATTTGGAATGAATGTAAAACATTTCTAGTATATATAAATACCTGTCTACTCGAAACATAAAAAAATGGGATTTAGAGATTAACCATGTACCATTTTTCAGTGAGTTCTTGGTCTATTTTTCGAAGAATTTCTAAAATTTCTATCTAATCTAATAACGAAATAAACTCAAGGTAAAGAATGAATATCTCATATTTCATATAGACGACTTATTGAATTAGTTAAAAAGTCAAAGTCACAATTACACAAAAAAATGGAAAGAAGATATCGGATGTTTATTAAGTTCCAACTTTGAAAAGTAACATCATCAGCCTTGGACAACTTCTAGAAAAAGGATATGAAGTATATATGAAGGATAGCATGCTCGCCCTAAAAATAAGAGTGGTAAATTTATTGCCCAAGTTAATATGACATGTAACCATCTGTTCACTGTTGATATTGAATCTAAGAGGTGAAGTGTATGAAGAATACAATCAAAGATGATTCATGGTTGTGGCATTTAAGGTTTGGGCATCTTGGATTTTCTGGCCTAAAGCTATTGTCAAAAGAGAAGATGGTAAATGGATTACCGGAAATTAATCCTTTTGATCAACTATGTGAAACTTGCATTGAAGAAAAACAACACAAATAGAGTTTTGAAGTTGGAAAATCTCGATGAGCTAGGAGACCATTGGAGGTTGTACACTCCGACATAGCAAGTCCTTTTAATATACCATCACTTGGCGGAAACATATATTATCTTACTTTTATTGATGATTTTAGTAGAAAAAATTGGATTTATCTTCTTAAAACAAAATCAGAAACACTTGACAAGTTTATTGAGTTCAAAGTTATGGTAGAAAAACAAAGTGGGCATTGTATTAAGATACTCATAACTAATAGAGGTGGTGAGTATATTGCAAAGCTATTTGAAAGCTTTTGCAAGGAGCATGGAATTATTCACCAGTTGACAACTACATACACGCCACAACAAAATGGTGTCACTAAAAGAAGGAACCGCACTATTCTTGATATGGCAAGAAGAATGGTTAAAGGTAAGCATTTACTAAGAACATTCTGGGTTGAAGCTGTTCAGTGTGCTATTTATTTGTTGAACCAATGTCCAACAAAAAGTGTGAAATATAAGAAGCCAAATAAAGCTTGGAGTAATCAAAAGCTAGGAGTCAGACATATCAAAATTTTTGGATGCATTGCATATTCTCATGTTCCTGACCAAATGATAAAGAAGCTCGAAGAAAAATGAGTGAAATGTATTTTCATTGGTTATGAAAAAAGAAGCAAGGCATATAGACTATACAACACTCTCACCAAGAAAGTTATTATTTCAGGAGATGTTAAATTCGATGAAGCTGGTTAGTGTAGATGGAGTAAATAAGAAAAGAAAATTGAAGGATTAATTTTCAATGATGACAAAGACGATGATTTCATCAATCAAGAACGAGGATATGATCAAAGCCCTACACCAAGTCTTGTTGCAAGAACTTCTGCAACATCGTCATCACCAATCAGCAGCAGTACCAGTAGCTAAGAGGAAGCACCTGCAAGAATGCATAGTTTACATGATATTTATGATATCACAGAACCCATAGAAACAACACTCGATGATCGTGTGCTTATACATAGATGATATGATTTTCATGGGAAACAATCCAGGTATGTTTAATGAATTTAAGAAGGCTATGACTAAAGAATTTGAAAAGAAGATATTGATGAAATGTCATACTTTCTTGGAGTCGAAGTGAAACAAATGAAAGATGGAATTTTTATGTCTCAAAAGAAGTATGTAGAACATATGTTAAGAAAATTCAGAATGAAAGATTGCAAACCGGTAGCCACGCCTGTAGAACCAGGCATGAAATTAAGTGTTGATTCATCTAGAGAGCCGGTAAATCCAACGTTGTTTAAAAGTATTGTTTAAAGTTTAAGGTACTTAACTATCTCATGGCCAGACATCATGTACACAATGGGAATAGTTAACAGATACATGATGAAGTCAAATCAAGATAACCTAATTGTAGCAAAGAGAATTTTGAGATACATCAAAGGTACAATGGATCATGATTTATTTTATACACACTAACAGAGTTCAAAATTGGTTGGTTATTCAGATAGTGATTATGGTGGTGACTTGGATAATCATAAAAGCACATCCGGATATTTATTTCGTATTGGTTCTGCAGCATTTTCTTGGTCATCGAAAAAGCAACAAACAGTAGCCCTTTCAACATGTGAACCAGAATACATGGCTGTTGCAACATGCACGTGTTAAGCAATTTGGTTAAAGAATATATTGGGTGAATTATCTATTATACAAGAAGGTCTAATTACAATTTATGTTGACAAAAAGTCCACAATAACTCTTGAAAATAATTTGGTGTCACATAGTTGAAGTAAGCATATTGATACAAAGTACCTTTTATTAGAGAACAAGTGAAGAATAAAAATGTGGAATTAATTTACTTCAGAACAGAAGATCAATTGACAACCATTTTTATGAAACCATTGAAAGTGGATGTATTCCATAAACTCAAAGAAAATCTTAGAATAAAAGCTCGGTTTGAGGGGGAATGTTGAATTCAAATCGACTTTCAAAGGCGACATAAAAATTGCAGCCAAGAATTGCTATTGTAACACCCCTAACCTGTATCCGTCGTCGGAGCAGGGTTTCAGAGTATTATTGAAACATTAAGAACATTTTCAATTAATTTACATAAATTACTATTCATTTTTTGAGATCATACATATCATCCCTTATATGGACCCTCGAGGCCCAAAATAAGCATTGGAATCAAATCAAGACTAAATTGGGAACTCAGGGAATTTTTTGCGAAATTCTAAAATTTTTCCTAGGTGATGGGCTCACATGCCCGTGTGGTCAGGCCGTGTACTACAAACGCCTGTGTCCCTAACCCATTAACTCTCTGACTTTTAAAGCATGAAGAAATTGAAGTCACACGGCCAAGTCACACGCCCGTGTGGTAGGCCGTGTGGAAAATTTTTATTTTCGAAATTTAGGTGCAGTTTTCACACGACCGTGTAACACACTCGTGTTCAAGGCTGTGTCAACCACACGGTTGAGACACACGCCCGTGAGCCCAATTTTGAGCATTCTATTTTTCATTTTTAAGATGCAAGGGACACACGACTGGACCACATGCCCATGGGGCAAGCCGTGTGTCACACACGGCCAAGACACAAGCCTGTGTGCCTACCCGTATGGATAAAAACAAGCCATTTCCTAGCCTCATTTGTCACCCAAATGTGCCATGTTCCTTCAATAAAACATACTAAATACAATCCAATCATTTCAAGCATCCATCTCAAGCAAATTCCATAACTTACGAGGCATGCCACTACATGCATACATGTTCATAATTTTACCTTGGTTTAATCCATATATTAGACATACTAAAAAAAATCACTTAATATATATATAAAGCTAGCTTAGCATGACATTACAAGTATATCAAACAACTATTTCTAGCCATTGGCTAGATTACAAACATCATCATCAAGCCATAATTGGCCAATTAAGCTTATACATGTCATTATACCAAAATGAGATTTCTATTTATACCAAAATGAGATAGTGGATAGTGTGATGACTACTCCGACCAACTTCCAACCTTCACGAGCTTTGAGCACTATAAAATAAGGAAAAATAAATAGAGTAAGCATTTTATACTTAGTAAGTTCGTAAAATGAAAAACAAACTTATCAGTCTTATTTATTAATACAAGCACACATAATTACACATTCCATCAATTTTGGGTAAGTTACCTAAACACATGCACTTATTCAAACTAGTTAGTCACATAACCTCATATAAATATCAAGTAAACATAAATGAGCTCATCACATCATAAGTTTCATAAAATTTTCACCTTTCCTTGTTTCAAGATTTCCTTTTTCTGTTGAACTATTGAAATGCCGATGGACATCCGGTTAGTATATTCAAAAGTACCCCTTTGGGCACAAACTTAACAAGCACGCTCTCGAGCCACCTATTATTTTATAGGATCACCAGTCCAGGCTAAATTCTTTTTAGGACATATGCTCTGAAGAGCTTAATTTGGATTGCCCGTCCGGGCTAAACCCAATCTATAGCATATGCTTGAGTGGCTTATATCAGGATTACCTGTCTGGGCTAAATCCTTTTTACAACATGTGGAATATTATCCTCGTCCGAGCATATCACCTTAATCCATCAAATTTCAATGTTCAACCGAAACATAGCAATTTGTTCACATCTCACAACTTATGATTGTTTCATAATGTACGTTATCTCATTCACATCAACATAATCATACAATTAAATTCAAGCATTTAACATACATAGTTAAGTTACACAAACTTACTTGGAAAATGGTTCGTTTTTGAATTTGAACTAATTTGAAACCTTTTGCTTTCCTTGATCTAGTTTCGTAGTTGGTTTTTCTGGATCTATTATTTTGGGGAAGGTGATATAAAATTAGATGACTATTTCTTTTTATTTAATTACCATCTTTTAATTTTAGTGATTTCCAATTTAGTCCTTTGCCTTTTCTAAATTTTCCCTGGATGAGTCATTAAAATATCTACTAACTACTCTTCAATGGTCTAATTACCATATAAGGACCTTAAATTTTGAATTCTATAGCTATTTGATACCTATAGCTACTAGAATCCAACTTTTGCATTTTATGCAATTTAGTCATTTACCTAATTAACCATACAATCGATAAAATTTTCATATCAAAATTTTCATGTGACCTTCCTATCATGATTCCAACCATAAAATAAAATAAAATAAAATAAAATAAAATAAAAGTTTATTTTTAACTTGGATTTGTGGTCCTGAAACCACTATTCCGACCTCACCGAAATTGGGCTGTTACAGCTATTCAAATTGGCTTCTAACTTTATGAAAACGTAAATTTGAAATTGAATTGCAAAGTGGCATGCAGCTTTGCAAATTGGCCTGCACAATGGATAAGCATTATCATGTTGGAAGTTTCATTATATACTTAAAAGGATAAGTAATAATTAAGGCTGTAGTGAAGTGAGGAGTGAAACAAACTAGCAATAGCTAGTATAGAAAAAAATAGAGTTTGTATTTGTATTCTTGTTTATTTGTGTGTAATAAAATTAATATTTTAGCTAGTAGTTTTTTCATTACACTTCCAACACAGTTAACCCAATCCTTATTGTTCGGGGTACTAATGCTTTCACTATTACGGAGTTTGTTCCACCAAAATTCACTAATTGGGCACTTTCGAAGAAGATAGTCGATATCTTCTTGGTGGTTGTTGCACAACGAACATGTTAAATCAATGCTCATACCCTTATTATGCAACCATGACTTAGTAAGGAGGATAACCAAGTTGTGTTTGAGATGTAAAATCAATTTCCAAAGGGTCGACGAGAGCACTTGATTGCTAGCACAATTTACAAGACTTCTATTTTCTTCCAAATTATAGGCGCTAGAGAGGGTGAACATACCATTCTTTGAGTCGACCCATCATATACCATGGTGATCTGAAGTATGAGTCAAGATGGTGGTACTTAAGAAACAATTAAGTTTACTGATAGGAAGTTTCATGGAAAAAGTTTCATGGGGACCCTCATCCCTCTTTTCCCTAACCTGTTGGAAGGTTTTTTCATCTTCACCTAGTAATAAAGGTATCATGAAAAATTGCCTAGGTGCTTCAAGCCCCAACAAATTGTCAGCCCCAAAAATCAAACTATTCTGCCATTCCTAACAATCTACCTTAGGCCTTTCTCAAATAAGAGATTTATTCGTCTAAGGCCACTATAAGTGTGAGAAACACTCCTAGTACAAAAGGGTGTTGTTTGAATTCAAAACGTACTCGACTGTGAGTGTTTTTTCCCATAGTTGATCATTTTCATAGAAGAATGTTCACCTGAGCTTAAGCATGAGTGCATGGTTCGATAATTTAGTTCTTTTCAAGCCAGTACCCCCTTTTTGTCATAATAAAGTAAAGTGCATATTCCTTAAGGTTTCCCTCATCCCCAAAAGGAAATTTTGTTAATTTGATGCAATTGTCTCCATGTACTTGATGGAAACATACTGCTTTGCAAGTAAAAAATAGGGATAGCTATTGTTGTGGATTGAATAAGGATGAGCTTTGCAAGTATTTGCCTTCCTTGAACTCAACTTATTTTATATTTTCTCTATAATAAAGACATAATTCCTCTTTTCGATTCTACCAAAATGAGTGAGGAATCCCAAGTACTTGCCCAGGTCCTCGTAGCTTATAAGTTGATCACACTTACAACATGATTTTGTTGTGCATTCGGTGTACTAAGAGAGAAAAGAACTTTTGATTTGGAAAAGTTTAATTGGCCTCATTCCTTAATGAGCATCTTTAGAACATTACATATGGTAGTAATTGAAGTTCTATCCGTTCGAGAAAAAAATTACATTATTTGTAAGAAAAGATGTATAAGTTTCGGACCACTCCTAGATGTTGTGATTAGTTTCCAGATTTTTCTATCAACTACTTATATGATTTAGTGGTTAAAAAATTCCATGCAAATAATGACTAGGTAATGAGATAGTGGGTTCGCTTGCTAAATCCCTCGAGATGCTTTGAAATTTGGAAGTCGATATCCATTCAAAATTACCGTTGGAAACGTAAAAGATAGACAATACATGATAAGCTCAATCTAGGATGTAAAGAACTAGAAGAAGAATAAGACTCTCCAATGAAGCTCCACCCAAGTTTATCATAGGCTTTTTCACACTACCTATCGGCCCTTCTTCCAGTGAATGGAGTGTAGCATATCCTGGATTGTGATAGCATTGTCCATCGTTTGTCTACCCAGAAGGAAACTGCCTTGGAAATGCAATATAAGTTTTTGAAGATAGGTGTGAAGTCTATTGAACATTATTTAGTAATGATTTTATAATTAAAAGTGTGACATACTTTAATTTTTAGTGGATGACAGACTATGTATGCATGACTCGTATACTTTGATGTAAGTAAAAGTCTAAGATCAAATAGATAAGTGTAATAGCCCGTTTTTAGTCAAATCAAAATAGTTGTTTTGGGACCACAAATCTAAGGTAAAAATAATTATTTTATTTATTTTTAATGTTTACAGTATGATTTTGCTAAGAAATTTTATCGTTTGAATGTTTAATTCGATAAAAAGGACTAAATCGTGTAAAGTGCAAAAGTGATGTTATATTAGCTAAAGGTGTCTAATAACTATGGAACCTTAAAATAGAGGTCCTTATGTGGGAATTAGTCCATTTATGAGAAGGTGGATGATAGTGGCATGGTAATGTTCTAAATTGAATTAATTTTAAAGGTTAATTTCGGTATTTAGAAATTGAAGTTAAAATAAGTAAGTAATACAAAATTTTCATCCATTATCATCTTCATTAACCGAAATTAAAGGAAGAAGAAACCATTTTAGGGTTCCTTGGTTCGACTACTTCATCTTGCTATTCGGTAAGTGATTTTTGTCCCGTTTTTTAATGATTTCTACGTTTTTGAGATCGTTGCAGCTTAATCTAGCTAGCCTAGGGACTAATTTGTGAAACTGTTAAAGTTTAAGGGTTTTTCCATTGATGAATGTTGATGTATTTTTATGTTTAATGGTAGAAAATGCATGGTTGTTGTTAGATAAACAACATTTGTAAAGTGATTTTTAGTAAAATGTCCAATTAGGGATTAATTTGTGAAATATTGAAATTTGGTGGTTAAATTGTGAAATAAATGAAAAATATGGACTGCTAGGGACCTAATTGAAATTTGACTAGCATGGGTTGTGGTTGAATTGCATGAATTTGTGATTTTATGAAATAAGGACTAAATTGTAAAAATGTTGAAATATTAGGGGCATAAGTGTAAAGTGGCTTTAAAGTGTGTGTTGGCCGTGTGACCCAAGTTAGAGAGTTACACGGGGTAGGACACGGGCTAGAACACGGCCATATGCTTCTATTTCGAATGTCCACACGGCTTGTGACATGGGTGTGCCTTTGACTGTGTGAGACACACGGCCGGGCCACACGGGCGTGTGTCCCTTGTATTTTGGAAAAAATTTCTAAGTGTTCCAAAAGTTTCCTGAGTTATCGGTTTAGTCTCGAACCATCCCGAATGCATGTTTTAGGCCACGTAGGCTTATACTAGGGATGATATGTATGTTGTTGAATGATCATTATTTGAAACGTGAAAATGTATGTGAATTGTATGTGTAATTGTTTAATATGTTCGAGAGTGCTCTGTAACCCTATTTCAGTGTTGAATATGGGTGAGGGGTGTTACAATAAGGAACCGAAAGCTTCTGTGTTAGGTATACGACTTTTGCAGTCTGTAGTGTCATTCACAACACTAGAATTTATAGCCCAAGATATGGGTAAATGATATCCTCTCATTTACATTACATGATTGATGAAAAGTAAATGTGACCATGGGTTGTTCGTCTTTGTGATGAATGACTTGATTACTATTTGATAGTAATTGACATTTCATGAAGGAAAATGTAATGGTTACCATGAGATAAAATAGAACCATATTGAGAGAAAAAAAATTATCCCAAGAGATTAAGGATATCTTATGAGGATAACACACTTATGACAAGGTCATTGGACGAGCGCTAATCGAGTAGCTTTTGTAATGATATCTAATAGGGGAGAGCTCATTCATGGTACTATAGTGGAATGACTTCGTGACTAAATTAGTTTATAATTAATTGGCAAAATGTTGAATCTTAATTATAAATCATTTGAGCCCTAAATACATATGTCCAACCGGTTTGTCCACTAGCTTGTTGAAACCAGAAATGAATTGCATGTTGAATCAAATAAATAGAAATGGATAGAAATGATAAAGTAAGAGAAATGTGTTACATTCAAAAATGAATGTGGTTTCTCATTGCGTATGGAAATGACTTGAGAATTAATTTAAGTTTTTCAAATTATTATTTAATTGAATAATTTAAGTTTAAGAATATAATTAAATCAAGTTGCCATGAGTTTAATGAAATTAAAATTGGGTTGAGAAAATTATTTAATTAAAAATTAATTTATTTAAATTAACAAATAATATTTATTTTGGAAAATAAAAAAACGTGCTCTGGGTTGGATTAAATTATAAAGTGCTGGGTTAAAAGTCCAGGAAGCTCATATAATTGGACTCGACACAAGAGAAGCCCAAAACCCTTCATATTATGTATGAAGGGCATCAATCCTAGTATTATTAATTAGGGTTATCCGCCCCTCTCTCCTAGTTCAACTAGATCATTGATTTTTCTATTAAATAAATATTATTTGTATTCTACTAATTCAATTAGGTTTTCTCTATCTCTCCTTATGAATAGATGACGTTGGTAGGGCTAGATATACAACTTTGAGATATTGTTATTATGTTTAAAAATAAGTCAGATTTTATTTCTAAGTACAAATTCTATTTTCTTGATGCAAGTTTTAAGGCTCAATCTCAAACCTATAGATGTGATGGGCTAACACTACCTCAAGGCCCAATAACAAGATTAAGGGCCAAACAAATCAAACCAAGATTTGATCAAAGGGAATATGTGAGGATGAATCTTTTTGAGGAAACGAGGAATGAGACATGCACAAAATGGGTGAAATTTATTAAATTCCATTCATCGAAGCTGCTAGTTTTTAAGTTTGGGGAATCAATAGACTTTCGACGACTTTTTGGATGGGTTACAAGCATTTCTTAGTTAAGATGTCTTTATGGTGTTCGAGAATTTATCTCTTAGCTTTGAACACACTTTGAATCACTTGATTTTGAGTTCAAGAGCTCAAGTTATGACTGTTTTAGTTAAGACTACGCGAGCAGAATTTCTGGATGGGATTATGCCGGGAATTAAGAGTTTCGAGCTTTTAATTTGAGTTTAAATCATATTGGGTTTGTGCTTTAGGCTTAATTTTTATATACGATCCCAATATAGTATTTATCAATTCTTATTATTTTTTAATTTTTTATTCCAACTTTTTGATAATTATTAATTATTTTAAGTTATTTAGGAGTTTTATGTCAACAAGAAAATTTAGTTTAAAATTACTTCTTGTTTAGGTTAATTAGAGTTCTAGTATACTTAAGAGTTTTATTTAAATTTATTTAGCTAGCCTATATAAATGCCTTTACATTGTACCCAAGGAAAAATTGATTATTATTTTTTATTTCATTGAGTTAATAAATTCTCTTTGAGTTTTTCTTTTCATTGATTTTTCTTGAGTTTTCTTTTAGAAGAGTTTTAACAATCTTTTCAGATTGTGGGGATCATCTTCAAAGTTTTTCTTATCAAGTTTTATTTCTTAGAGGGGAAATTAGAGCTGCTTGAAGGGGGTTGTAGATTTTTATTGTTTCCAAGGTCTCTTAGGAATTCTGCACGCCACGTTCTATAGGAATTCTACACGCCACGTTCTATCTTCTCCATATATCTTCTTTATTTTCTTCTTGATTGTTCTACTTTTTGATTTATTGTTTTATTTTATTTATATTAGTTATTTATTTTAATTATTTTATCTGACTTAGATTCGATTATTTTTCAAGTTGTGTCAAAATCAAAGTTTCTTTCTGACCGTTTAGAGCCCTAAGTCAAATCCACAACTTGTACAAACTTTACGATCTTATTCCACACACATCCGTATCATTTCCAGGAATAAAAATTCTATTGGTTTCTATATGGGAAAGATTTACTTTCCTACGAAAAGTCAGAAAATTAGTTTTGATTCTGTGTTTGATTTGAAATTGTTCGAGCCTACACTCGGCGTAACCTCCCAAACCCGGCTTAGACATTATGGCTAGATTGAGAAGGCTATATTAGCCACAGAAATGGCTAAGCTAACTTACATTACTTTTTAAGACTTCAAAAAAACCTCATTTTAGAGAAAATTGTAGTTGTACTTTGAGTTAGCTTAAAAGAATTCATTCATTAGGTCGTGTATGCTTAGTATTCATTTTATTTATTGACAGTGTTGTTTTAGAAAAATTGTTTGCTTGTCGCTCTTTTTCAAAAAAACTCAAAGTTAAACTAATGCAGCGGAAAAACCATTTTTCAAGGCATTTTGGAAAATTAGTTGGCTTATCGATTTGTTTTTCAAAAATAGTTCAATTGCAATGTAGTGGAAACTAGGAAACAATACTAAATTTTACTTAAGCCTGATATAATGCATTACCCGGTTATTATGCTTGAGTAATTAATGTAACCAAAAATTCCCAAAAGAAAAGTTACTAGGCCATAGATCAGAGATAATTAAAAATTACAAGCCAAAACCAATAAAGACTTAAAAATACTTATTAAGAATAGTCTGAGGTCTAAGGTGATTCTCCGAATGCCGAGCCCGATCCTAATTTTGAGGTTTACCTGAAAAGTTAAACACTACTGGGGGGTGAGCTTATGAAAAGCTTAGTGTGATGCAAAATTATTTAAACGGGCAAAAACATCAAATGCAGTGAAACATATTAGCATTAACTAAAGAAAACAAAACCATCATAGGAATTTCATGTCATGACATAGCCATTATCAAATTTATGTCAAATGGTGTATGAGCATAGGTCATCATTCATTCGATTAACAATCATTAATTTCGAAACCATTTAATACAACAAAGTATAATACGTAGCATAAATCAATAATACTCAAATATTTCGTGCACATGATGTAATGCAAAAAGGGTCCTACTCATACCATCCGCTACACACCATGAGTTCCCCATAACTCGTCTGCCAAACTCCAAAACATTATGAGCATAGCTCGATTTGGTAAAACCACCGTTAATCAATAATGCAAAAAATCTGTCGGCTATCAAATAGCGCAATGAAATCACCAATAACATATATTATGGGATAAAATCACCAATCCCCGCAGTCCAGGTGCAGTGCACTAACTACGAATAATGCGAACTTAATATGCCGCCGGTACTCCACAGAACTCCTCTGTCAACCACAAAATCCCAACCCAATGCAAATGTAATATGTGACACAATCTCTTACATAATTATATATCAATACTTTTCACATTCATTTGACATGCTCAACATGTCCTTAATAATCACATACTTTCAGTAAATGGAAACAATGTTCCAATCTTTCAAATTACCGTTGTGTTGGTATCAATCAACATCGTTCAATTTCACATACTTTACGGATTTTCATTGTGCATAAATAGCACCCTTTTCAGTAAAGAATATAACAAATATCTCATGCATTTAAATCATATATAAGTTTAATATCTCAACACAATGTATCATTCAGTCAAACATTCTCATATCTCTTAACTCAAATACTCAATTACAAACTCAATTAAACTTTCATACTATCAAACTAGCAATTTTGCCAACATGTCAATCTTTTAAGGCTCAAAACATACCTGGTTCGACCACTACCAAAATCAATAATTTGACTATTAAGCCAATCCAATCAGCAAGCTAATTTATCAAATATAACATGATATTTAACATTTTCAAACAATTTTATGAGTTTAGGACCCACACTTTATTTTTCGCTTCCCTGCAGTGCATTAGCGAATCTTCCAATTTTCCTTAATAATTCCTTAAACGAACCTAAACCAAAATTCAGTATGAATTCAATCAATTTACCATTAAACCAGCCCCAAAACACCCACTTATGATTCAAACAAATCGTTGAAATTATAACTATTTTATGAATCCAAACTATTTTATTACTTACACTGTATCGATGCAAACCGTACATACAATCGTTCTTCACCTTTACGAATGATTTGTCGTACCCCAAACCTGGCCTGGACGTTATGGTTGAATCTGGTGATGTCACATGGGATGGATTTTGAAATCGAACTCCTTAAGTTAAAATCATTCCGGTTAAGAAACCTTAATTTAATTTGAAGGAATCACACCCTAGATGTTTTGTTTCAAAACTTGTCCTTTTTAAGAGGAAGCTGTTGTAATAAATTAATTTAGGAAAAATAATTTTTGTTTACAAAATCCTTAGTTTTAGGAATACCATGTCTTGTTGAGGTACAGTTTAAATAACCATAAAACAGTATAAAGTTCCAAAGTAAAAACCAAACAGTCCAAGTCCAGGTTTACATCAAAAACTCAAACAAGTAATAAATCTAAAACTTTGCGTAAAACAGTCTACGAGTTTACGTGTGGCCACCATAGAGTCCTCCGCGGCTCCGATCCGTCAAGTTTGGGGATTACCTAAATAGATTAAATAGAAAAGGGTGAGTTTTCACAAACTTAGCGTGTAATCCCCACAGAAAACATACACACAGCACAATATTTGAAACTAGTCATGTACTTATATATAGTTCGGGCCTGAGCCCTTTATAGAATCTGTGTGGACCTTAGCCCACTCAGATACAGAATCAGATATGAATTAGGGCCTTAACCCATCTCAAATATAACATGCAGAATAGAATAGGATAGAATAACAGAGTCCTACCCACCATCCTCTACACACCAACTTTGTCCAACCCTACACACCATGTGGGGATAAAATTGACCCACCCATCCTTACACACCATGCTATACTGATATGCGGCATATAATCAAATAATTGCAGCTGAGCTACCAGATATCAGGCTTAAGAGCCTTTCAGAATACTTCCTCCAAAACATGAACCCAACCCCGATGCAATGCAACATACAAATATAACATGCTGATATGCAATTTATCAGATCATACCATCAATTCAGATATCACAGTTCATGCTAAGTACAGAAATCAGACAGTTAGTTCACACATTTAGGGGCTAAGTAATACTTACCGATTATATAGAAGGTTCACAGTCGACTTAGGCGACTGGTCAACCCTAACAGACATTTCAGTAAAATGGGCCTACACGCCCATGTGGGGCCATATGTCCTTGTGGCCTACACGGCCCAATTTGGTATTGGCCCACACGCCTGTGTGGGCCCACACACTCGTGTAGCCCACAAGGCCCAATTGGTCGAGCCCGTGTGTCGCACACGGTTTCACCTGGCCATCACATGACCATGTCCTCCGAGCACGACCTAGCCTCGTCATTCAGATGGATGAGTACTACCATACGGCCTACCACACGGGTGACCACACGCCCATGTGGCATCAACAGAATTATTTTTTGGCTTTCACCATTTCTCTTTTTTGTGTTTTTGGGTACACACTTCTTATTGATTCGAAGCTAAAAACAACCCTGATCGCTCTAGAACCTATAAATCGATATTCCAATACCCCGAATTAATGTTAAAATAAAACTTAAATGAAACTTTATTAAGATGCTAAACCCAACACCTTCAAAAACCTTACCTTCAAAAGAGTAACAGCGTTACTACACCACTTCAACCCTGATCGAAACTCCAGCCCTTTAACCTTCCCAAAATCAAAACGAGACCCATCAATTATGTAACACCGCTTACCCGAGTCCGAAGCCGGGACTGATTATGAGGAATTACTAAACTTAAACACAAGCATTCCAACATTTACAAATTATAAAATCTTGATCAAATTTAAAACTTTTCAAACCTTGTCTAGAATTCCTTATTATGGGCCTACGAGGCCCAAAACAAGCCTTAAGGATGATTCGGAACCAAATCGGGTCCTTTAAAGAACTCTAGAAAATGACTCTCAAAACAAGGGTACACACCTGTGTGCAAGGGGCGACACGCCTATGTGGCCTTCTTGACCTGGCTGTGTTGAAGGCCCGTGTAATTCACATGGCCTAAACATATCGGGACACGCCCGTGTCCCTAACCCATGTGAAATTAATTCCTAATTCAAACCTATAGGGGTTTTCACATGGCCTGGCATACACTCGTGTCCATGGCCCGTGTCCCTCACACAGCCATGACACGCCCGTGTCCAAAAACCTTGAATTCTATTTTTGACGTCAGCAACCATTTACGGGCACACGGCCAAGGCACACGCCTGTGTGCTAGGCCGTGTGGTGAATTTAATTCCATATTTAAGGTGCAGTCACACGGCCTGGGCACATGCCCATGCCCAAAGGCCGTGTCCTCCACACGACTAAGCTGTGTCTCTGCCCATGTGTTTACTACCATGCATAATGACTTGAAATTTTAAGATGCAGGGGACACACGGCCAAACAACACTCCCATGGTGCTGACTGTGTATCGTACACGGCCTAGACAGACGCCCGTGTGTCTACTCGTGTGGACAAAAACAAGGCTATTTACCAAGCCTTTTTGCCACCTGGTCGCATGATTCGTAACAAGTAATAAATATTTATAATGAAGATCAAACCTAGACTAACTATTATCACGACAAAAAGGCAAGCGCACCTATCGAACAATAGTATAGTAATGGAAAGACCGAGATATCGTACCCAAGGGAACCAAAAGTACTAGTAATAACAATCTTTTTTATTATCTAGCCTAAGAATAAAAGGGTTTGTTTTAATTAACTAATTATTTAAACTAAGAACGCACAGAGGAAAGAATTGGAGAATTGCTTTTGGGAAAATCGATTGACTTGAGACAATACCTAAGGAAAAATCCACCTAAAATTTACTTGTTATTCTGGCTCCTAATCGGACGATTTATTCATTTAACTTGTTCTGTAGAAATCCCTAAGTTATGTTATTATCCCTATTCAAGACTAATAACGTCTAATCCCTAGATTGAATAACCGAGACTTTTCTCTAATTAACACTCTAGGGTTGCATTAACTCGATCTATGGATCCCTTTATTAGGTTTCACCCTAATCCGGCAAAATCTTGTCACCCTATTTCTAGGTGCGCAATCAACTTCGCTTGATTATGATAAATGTACTCTTAGACAGGGTCTATTCCTCCTTTGAATAAGAGCGTGTCTTGAATCAGTATCCTGGGATATCAAAACAAGAATTAAGAACACATAATTAAGAACAAGTTAATTATTTATCATACGATTCAAAAAACAATAACAAGATTCGTCTTAGGTTTCATCCCCCTCAGATATTTAGGAGTTTAGCTCATAACTAAATAAGAAAACATCTTTGAAGAATAAAGAATACAAAACATAAAGAAAACCCAAAACTCCTGAAGGGGAATTGAGGAGAGATCTTCAATCTTGATGATGAATCCGGCTTCTGAGATGGATCAATCGGCTTCCTTGGGGTAATTCCTTACCCTCTTCTCCCCGTCTCCCTTTTTCTCCTATTCTAGGGTGTATTTATAGGCTTTGGAATGCTTAGAAGCCCTCAAAAATGGCCTTTTCTGAATTGGACTTAACTTGGGCTCGGCAGGGACACGTACGTGTGCCACGACTGTGTGACGTGATTGTCAGGCCGTGTTCGGTCTGTTAAATTGTACACGGCCATGTGGGTCAATGGCTAGGCCATGTGAATCATGAAAGCCTTGGTCGAAACCCTCGAAAGACACGGGCGTGTGAGCTACCCGTGTAGCAAGGCTTAGGCCGTGTCATCTTCTCGATTTGGTTCGTTTTGTCTCTTTTTGGCTCGTTTTTGGCTCATTTCGGTCTCCTATGCTCTCCTAAGTGTAAAACATGGAATTAAAGCATTAGGAGCATCGAATTCACCAATTCTAGTGAGAAATCATCCATAAAATGCATTAAACATGGGGTAAAAATATGTATAATTTACAGTTTATCAAATACTCCCACACTTAAGCATTTGCTTGTCCTCAAGCAAAATTCTCAACTCATAATTAAAATAAATCTTTCTCAACTTATAATTCTTATCGATAATATCTCAAAATAATCCATAGGTAATCATACATTTAAAATTCAACTAAAAGAACATAAAAGTTTCAAACATTCCAAGTTGAGTATTTAATCATGCAAACATAGGTGTCTCTCCGCATCTAAGTAATTACCTTTGATTCAGAATATCACAAAGTTTCACATCCTTACTAAAGATTCACTCAAATCACTCGAGGTTTTTAAGGACAATAAATGAAGCACTCAATAGTCAATAATGAAAAGTCATTACCATAGGCTTACATAAAAATCAAATCTTCACCACTACAATTTAAGCTGATACATCAATCAAAAGGTCTTTAGAGGGTTGTAGTGCGGCTTGGTTATGGGGGTGTGGTCACAAGCTAAAAAGAAAGGGTTAGAATCGAGATTTAATTGAAAAATTGCCTAACTAGAAAAAGAATTAATCTTCACTTGCGTACAACATAGCTTCTTCTCAGAATATGGAATTGCTAATATATATACATATATATATATTTAAGAGCAAGTTAAATAATATAGACTAAATACCAAGAACAAAACATAGCTAGGCAATCCATTCAACTCAAATCTCGACAAAAATATGGATTAATTTAGGGGATTTCAACAATAATGGGTTAAAGGTTAATATTAAGGGTAATATAAGAAATGGTTTGTTAGGCTCAAGGGGGTTTACTAGGGGTTAATCGTGGAGGTAGGCTTTTTATGGCATGAGTGGGTTAATCCTAAGTGCCTTAATCATTTTGATATATCAAATCAAATGGTTTGGTCTCGACATGCATAATCAAGCAAGTTCTAGAATAACAGTTCAATACTAACGCACTCAAAGCAATAATAAAAGTAAGCATGAAAGAATTAATAGATGCTCAAAAGGCTCAAAAATCTCACAAAAATTATGGCTTTTTTTATGTTAAAAACTTGTGAATTCCAATTCAAAGTAGTACCTAAACTTTGGGGAAACAACCTAAAATTTTAAATTCTTAAAAATCAACTTATCATGCTTGATTCTCTAATGTCTTACAGTTTAAACAATCCATCCATAAATGCCTATGTTTTAATTCAACATATATCAATCAAAAATCAAAAATCAATCAAATTTTATCCTAAATATGATATGAGAGCTTTTCAAGAGAACAAGGTAATAATTCAGGGATTTTTCTGATAATGATAAATAAATATTCCCCCCACACTTAAGATGTACATTGCCCTCAATGTACAAAGATAGATATTAGAGTATAAGAATAAGATAGGGGGAGGAGTGAAACTTCCTGTATCAAGAATAGATGATATCCTTGGATTGGTAAGATCGAGTATTGGAGATACTTTGGATGGCAAGCTGGACTCTAGAGGTAAGCCGTTTTGTTTTTTTTTTTTGTTGAAAAGGAAAACAAATGAATCTTAAAAATGAATGAATCTTAAAACGTAATAAAGGAAAATAAAATAAGATAATTATTCCAATTTTTCAAGTGGCACAGCCGAAACACACGTTGGTGTGTATCGTGGCTCGACCGTGTTTGTCGCGAATTAAGATGTCGCCTATGGTTTTCTCGCACACCCATGTGTATAGGTCGTGTTGCTACGTGATCATGTCGCACGGCTGTGTCTGGCATGGTTCACTTCTCCTACACCCGTGTGTTAGGATACCACGCCCGTGTATTGTTGTCCATGGCTTATCGGCACGGGCGTGTCTTATGCCCGTGTCCAAGAAACAGAATCAAGCCTTGCCCCTAGCACGCCCGTGTTTTTCCATTCCTATGCCCGTGTTCTCCTATCAAGTTAACCCACGGCCATGTCGCACGGCCGTAGGGATTTATCGCATCCCGTGTTTTGGGGAAATCATGTCCTGCTTCCACACAGCCATATTGCACGGCCGTGTTTCTTCCCCTGCTTGGCCACAGTCTTAGGCAAGCCCGTGTGCCTGGCCGTGTGTGCTGAAAAACTTTGCAATTCAAAGATAAATCTAATTATTTAAAGTGTTAGAAATAAAAAATAAAAAAAATAAAAAAATAAAGAAATCAAAATATGTTAGTGCTCGGGTTGCCTCCCAAGAAACGCTTATTTATAGTCTAAGCTTGACTTACCTCTCTGTTGAATGATCATGGTGGTTCGAAGAGTCTATACTCCTCGTTTCGGCTATCAATCTGAAAATAAGGTTTCAAACGAGTGTTGTTTACCTTAAAAGTGCCAAACTTGGGATGACTCACCTCCACTGTACCGAATGGGAAAATGCTGAGTACCGTAAGAGGGATTTCTTCATTCGGTGTGGTAGTGACAATGTAGGGATCTGCGGCATCTAACAACACTTTATCTCCAATTTGAAGTTGATTTGGAGAGGTATCAAGCTCGTTTTGGCGTAATTTCAGTTTATCGCGTGTTTTCAATTTATGAGTTCGCCATTAATCTAGCTCCTCTATTTGCAGCTTTCATTCCTCATGGATGTCTTTGTTCTCTACATGATAGTAGTGCACTATCTCTATTGTCTTGGTTCGAGGAGGTTCCTGCAAGGACGATTGGATATTAGTTTTATCATCAGCAGGTTTTATAGCATTATCTTGAGTCTTAGGGGTTTGACTGAGTCGCGTGCTTGGAGTGTTATTGCGTCGTCACCTGCACGAAGTGTTAGCTCTCCTGTACCTACATTAATAATGGTTCTGGCAGTTGCTAAAAAGGGTTATCCTAAAATTAAAGGTACCTTGTTATCCTCATCCATGTCTATGACGACAAAGTCTACTGGGTAAATAAATCTATGAATTTTAACGAGAACATCTTCAATAATACCCTTAGGAAATATAACTATTTTTTCAGCCAATTGAATGCTCATCCTAGTCTGTTTGGGTTTACCGAGACCTAGTCGTTTAAACATTTTATAAGGCATAACATTTACAAAATAGCCCATTTAGGTGTTTTCATGAAAACCACTTTCACAAAAGTTGTTTATTTAACAACCAAGATTCATTTTGTTCCATAAAATTCCAGCTAACAACATAAATTCTTTCATGGAAAAACCCTAGACTTTTATCCATTTTGCAAAATAGTCCCCTTATTAGAAAGCTCATGCTACAAGGGGTCAAAAAAATACAAAAATCATCAAGAAAAACCTTCTAAATGACTTACTTGCAAGAGATACAAATGGCTGATATTTTGAGCTCTCTAAACCCCCTTAGTTGCTGAAAAAAATGGTGGAGAAGATGACACAATAGCCTCTCTGTTCTTTATTTTTATTTTAGTCAAATAAGTCACCAAATGTCCACCTAACCTAGTCAACATGACTCTCTTTGTCCCCTATGGCTGACCACCTCTTTTAAAAGGGCCTAATTGCACTTTAAAGACCCCAATTTATGGTTCTCTAGATATTTAACACACCTAGAAAGTAAAACAAAACTTTTGCCCTTTATGCGATTTAGTCCTTTTTCGTAATTAAGCTCACAATCGCTAAAATTAATTCACCAAAATTTTCATGTATTCATATAATCATGCTATAACACAAAAATAATAATAAAAGAATTTCTCTGACTTCGGATTTGTGGTCACAAAACCACTATTCTACTAGGCCTAAAATCAGGATGTTACAATTCTCCCCCTTACCGGCGAAAAGGTTCGGGTATTGGTCTCTCATAGTCTCCTTGGGTTCCCATGTGGCTTCTTTGACTCCATGTCTATGCCACAAAACTTTTATGAGTGCTGCACTCTTATTCCTTAATTGATTGACCTCCCGAGCCAAAATCTTAACCGGCTCTTTGCCATAAGTCATATCTGAACGAATCTCAACCTCTGCTGACGAAAGAACGTACGAAGGATCCGAATGATAACGGTGCAACATCGGCACATGGAAAACATTGTGGATCTTCTCTAACACGGATGGTAAGGTAAATCGATATGCTACCGGTCCAATTTTCTCGGTCACCTCATAAGGTCCAATAAACCACAGAGTTAATTTTCCTTCCTTACCGAATTGGAGAACTTTCTTCCACGGGGATACTTTCAAAAACACCTTATCATCGACTTCAAACTCAATTTCTTTTCGTTTCAAATTCGTGTAGGATTTTTGTCTATCCAATACGGCCTTCAAATAGTCACAAATTACTTTTACTTTCTTTCTGGTCTCTTTGATTAAATCAGCCCCGTGAACCTGACCCTCTCTAAGTTCGATCCAATATAAGGGCGTTCGACACTTACGTCCATACAAAGCCTCATAAGACGCCATTTCCAGACTTGACTGATACCTATTGTTGTAGGCGAATTCGACCAGTGGTAAATACCTTTCCCAACTTCCTTGAAACTCGAGAACACAATACTGTAACATGTCTTCCAGAATCTGAATTACTCTTTCCGACTAACCGTCGGTTTACGGGTGAAAGGCAGTGCTAAAATTTAATTTCATCCCTATCGCCTCTTGTAACTTCTTCTAGAACCACGAGGTAAATCTCGGATCTCTATTTGAAATAATCAACAAGGGCACTTCGTGAAGTCTCACGATCTTAGAAACATACAAATTAGCAAATTTCTCAAGGGAGTAGTTAGTACGCACCGGTATAAAATGTGCCGACTTTGTAAGCCTATCAACAACAACCGAAACGGCATCCTTTTTCTTTGGTGTCAAAGGAAACCCTGACACGAAATCCATGGTTACCCGATTCCATTTCCACTCGGGAATGATTACGGGTTGAAGCAAACCCGAAGGTACTTGGTGTTCAGCCTTTACTGCTGACAAACTAGACACTTAGAAATGAACTTTCAAATGTCTCTTTTCATTCCCAGCCACCAATACATTTTCTTCAGGTCATTATACATTTTAACACTACCCGAATGGATAGATAAGCAACCACTATGTGCCTCTTGAAAAATCCTTAGAATAAGCTCACCGTCTTTAGGTACACATACCTTATCTCGGAACATCAAACAACCGTCAGTACCAACCCGAAAGTCTGATTCATTATTCGTCTTGCCTTGAGTCATTCTAGCTTGTAAATCCTTATCACCCTTTTGAGCTTCACAAATCTCTTGTAGGAATGTCGGTTTAACTTCCAATTCTGCCAAAACTGAACCATTATCAGCTACAGACAACTGAGTATTCATGACCCTCAAGGTGAATAATGACTTTCTACTCAGAGCGCCGGCGACTACATTCGCCTTTCCCGAGTAGTAGCCAATTATCAACTCATAGTCTTTTATCAACTCTAACCATCGCCGTTGCCGTAAGTTCAACTCCTTTTGAGACATCAAATACTTGAGACTTTTATGGTCAGTGAACACTCGACATTTTTCACCATACAAATGGTGTCTCCATATTTTCAATGCGAACACGATGGCGGCTAACTCTAAATCGTGCGTCGGGTAGTTTTTCTCGTGTGGCTTCAACTGTCTCGAGGCGTAGGCTACAACCTTACCTTCTTGCATGAGCACGTACCCCAATCAATTCAAGGAGGCGTCGCTATATACCACAAATTCTTTTCCCGGTTCTGGTTGCACTAAAACTAGGGCTTCGGTCAATAAAGCCTTTAATGTCTCAAAACTCTATCGGCACTTATCTGTCCATTCGAACTTGACCTATTTTCGTAGCAACCTCGTCATTGGAGTAGCTATCATAGAGAATCCTTTAATGAATCGTCGGTAGTACCCCGCTAAGCCTAGGAAGCTTCTA
Source organism: Gossypium hirsutum (assembly GCF_007990345.1). Lineage (NCBI taxonomy): Eukaryota > Viridiplantae > Streptophyta > Magnoliopsida > Malvales > Malvaceae > Gossypium > Gossypium hirsutum. The sequence goes on along the minus strand of NC_053429.1, from coordinate 27,803,304 downwards.
ATCTCCGATACATTCCTCAGTGGTTTCCACTCAACAATAGCCGAGATCTTACTCAGATCAACTTTAATTCCATCACCCGATACGATGTGTTCTAGGAATCCGACCTCTCAGAGCCAAAACTCACTTTTACTAAACTTGGTATACAATTGCTTATCTCTTAAGGTTTGCAAAATAGTTCTCAAATGCTCCGTGTGCTCTCTTTTATCACGAGAATAAATTAATATATCATCGATAAAGACCACAACGAACTTATCTAAATACAGTTGGAAAATGCGGTTCATTAAGTCCATGAACACCGCAAGGGCATTTGTTAAATCAAAGGGCATGACAAGAAACTCATAATGACCATACCTTGTCCGAAAAGTAATTTTCGGCAGATCTTGTTCCTTTGCTCTGAGCTGGTAATAACCGGACCTCAGGTCAATCTTTGAAAACACAGTGGCTCCTTTCAATTGGTCAAATAGATCATCAATTCTTGGCAAAGGATACTTGTTCTTCACAGTCACCTTGTTGAGCTGCCTGTAATCTATACATAACCTCATCGACCCGTCTTTCTTTTTCACAAAAAGTACCGGAGCACCTCAGGGAGAATAGCTTGGTCTCGCAAACCCTTGTCCGTTAACTCCTGCAACTGCACTTTCAACTCATTTAACTCCATCGGGGTCATCCTATATGGAGAAATCAAGAGAGGTGCCGCACCGGGGACTAACTCGATACCAAACTAAACTTCTCTAATTAGGGGAAATCCGGTCAATTCTTCTAGAGACACATTCGGGTACTCACATACCACTGGTACTAACTCGATCTTCACTTCAGATACTTGAGTATTCAACACAAGAGCGAGATAAGCTTTGCACCCTTTTCTCAAATATCTTTCCATAGTCAAATACGATATTACTACAGGCAAGCTATCCGCTTCACCTGATTCAACCCGAAGAACATCCCCGCTTTCACATTTCAAATCGATAACTTTTCGTCCACAATCCACTACAACACCATGAGAAGTCAACCAGTCTATATCGAGGATTACATTGAATTCATCAAATGGAAATAACATAAGGTTAGCCGGAAAATAATGACCTTTAATTGTCAAGGGATAGTTTCTACATACTTGGCCTACTAACACATGTTTGCCTAACAGGTTAGACACTTTTACCATAATTTCAGTGGACTCAACTAACATGTTCATACTGGGTATCAATTTCATACAAATATAAGAATGGGTAGACCCTGGATCAATCAAAGCAACAACAGGTATATCATGGATAGAAAAGGTACCCGAAATCACGTTGGGAGATGCAGCCTCTTCACGGGTGCGAATGGCGTAAGTCCTTACAGACGCTCTGCCCTCAGACCTTACAGTAGCATCTCTAGGCGCACTTCTACTACTAGCCCCACTTCCAGGGTTCTTATGTGGTCTACCCCTCGAAGGAGCGTTACCCGATCTCGCACCTTTATCCTTATCTCAGATAGCTACGAATAAAATAGCCCAGTGACCCACATTTGAAACAGCCTCTTTCATCACCTCGGCACTCACTGAAATGACGTCTACTGCACTGTGAACATTCTGGTCTATTTGGTCGAGCATTACCAACACTCGCGATAGAAGTGGTTTGAGATTTAGACTCTGTATGCTGCTTATTCTTGTTTCTGCTCGAGAATCCTACTGATGCATTTGATCTAGTAGGAAACTCTCTTGACCTCTTGGATAAGGTCTAGTGTGATTTCCCTATCTATCTTTTTTTTTGAGTCACGAGACTCAATATCAGCTCTTCTCTTCTCCTTGGCCAATTCTTCAACCTTGCAAGCTCTCTCAACAAGCACCAAAAACTCCCTCAACTCTAAGATGCCAACTAATAGACGGATGTCTTCATTTAGACCATATTCAAACCTCTTGCACATAGTGGCTTCTGCAGATACACACTTTCGCGCATATTTGCTGAGCCTCACAAACTTGCGCTCATACTCCGTCATTGTCATACGGCCTTGCTTCAGTTCTAGGAATTCTTTCCTCTTTTGATCAATAAACCTTTGACTGATATACTTTTTACGGAACTCTTCCTAAAAGAATTCCCAAGTTACTCTCTCTATCGGTACCACTGACACGAGAGTATTCCACCATTGGTAGGGCGAGTCTCATAAGAGTGACACTACACACTTGATGCACTCCTTCGGTGTGCACGATAGCTCATCAAATACTCTGATGGTATTTTCTAACCAGAACTCTACTCTCTCCTATTCATTATTAACACTAACTCAAAATTCCTCAGCCCCATGCTTTCAAATTCTATCCACTGGAGGTTTCTCTCTCCTAACCATTTCTACTCCATGAGGAGCTATAGGGGTAGGTTGGGGGATTGAAAGAGGTGGGGGAGGTGGAGTTTTTGGATTTTCACGAACGAACTCTGAGTACCAAGCATCCATCATACGGAGGTAGGCTTCTCTAGCCCCTCCGCCTTGACTCATCGTCACGGGTTCACTTTCAATTGGAGTGGTCCCTTCAGCGAGAGCCGGAGCATTACTTTCCACATCGTCCGCCATAGCTCTGTTGGGATCCATTTACTATATAAAAAACATGATTTATATTCATCAAGAATCGCCACACTATCAATATACAACTATGGCATGTTTAGCTAGAATCATACTCACGCTAGGTTAGTCCTAGAATCAACTAAACCATAGCTCTGATACCAATAAATGTAACACCCCTTACCCGAGTCTAAAGATGGGACTAAGTACGAGGCATTGCTAAACTTAAACACATGCATTGCAACATTTACAAATCATAAAAACTTAATCAAATTTAAAACTTTTCAAACCTTGTCTAGAATTCCTTATTATTGGCCTACGAAGCCTAAAACAAGCTTTAAGGACGATTCGGAACCAAACCGGTCCTTTAAAGAACTCTGGAAATTGACTTTTAAAACAGGGCCACACACCTGTGTAGAAGGGGCTTAACATGGCCGTGTTGAATGCCCGTGCAATTCACACAGCCTAAACATATCCCTAACCCGTGTGGAATTAATTCCTAATTTGAACCTACAGGGGTTTTCACAAGGCCTGGAACATGCTCGTGTCCATGGCCCGTGTCCGTCACACCGCCATGACACGCACGTGTCCAAAAACCTTGACATTCTATTTTTGATGTAAGCAACCATTTAGTGGCACACGGCCAAGGCACACGCCCGTGTGCTAGGCCATGTGGTGAATTTAATTCCACATTTAAGGTGCAGACTTCACACGGCCTAGGCACATGCCCATGCTTAGAGGACACACGACTGTGTCTCTGCCCGTGTGTTTACTATCATGCATACTGACTTGAAATTTTAATGTGTAGGGGACACATGAAAGAAAACACGCCCATGGGGTTGACCGTGTGTCATACACGGAATAGACACACTCCCGTGTGGACAAAAACAAGGCTATCTACCAAGCCTTTTTGCCACACTTACTTGCACCAACCTACACAACAACAAATATCCCAATCCACACGGCAATATAAGACTAAATCAACCACAACATGACATTCAAATGTAAACCTCATGACACTCTAACAAACCAAACATGCACTTGATCATTCATACATTTTGTTCATCCATGGAAACATCATCATTTGCAATTATCAAGAATGAATATTAGCCATTAACTATGGCCTTACAAAAAAAAGAAATTTTTCGTCCCAAGCCAACACAATTGGCTAACTTAACAATATGACATAACAAAAAGACTCAATCCCTATACATGCCATACTCAAGATAACAAAACTAACTATACCAAAAGCTTCGAGTGATAGTGTAAGTGATGCCTATGATGTTCTTTGATCCATGGGCTAATTTGGCGGTACTACAAGAAAATGGAAAGAAAAAGGGTAAGTACAAAGCTTAGTAAGGTGCATATAAATATTGAAATAACAACCATGTTACCACATGTGATCAAGTTACCACATGTGATCATACTCCCAATATATCATAACTCGCACAAAAGAGTAAATGTTCATAACACAACTTACTCATGTTCATTCCTCACTATTCATACAACAAGAATAGAGTTCACATATAATCAATTTTATATAAGTACCTGTACCACTCACAACGTGGTCATAAGCTCTATCATTTTGACATAAACCATAACTTTCCCATTGAACCATTTGGAATACTACAAGATAATCACTAAGCCTCAAACATAGGGTACGATGTTGATGCCATGTTCTAAACATGGTCTTACACTGGCTCTCACATCTAAGTCGATGCCATGTCCTAGACAGGTCTTACACTGACTTTCATACATCGAGGCTGATGCCATGTCCCAGACAGGTCTTACACTGGCTCTCACTTATCTGTGTCGATGCCATGTCCTAGACAAGTCTTACACTAGCTTGCATATCTTGAGGCCGATACCATGTCACAGACAGGTCTTTCTGTAACACCTCGAACCCGAGACCGACACCGGAGTCGGACACGAGATGTTAACAACTTTGAAAAATTTTTCTAGACACTGCCCAGTCTGAGTACTAGTCGCTTCAAAAATCATATCTTGAGTTTCACAACTCGAAAATCATTTTTGTTATTTTTCCCTGAAACTAGACTCATGTCCCCACCTATGTATATTTTTCTAGAATTTTTGGTCGGGCCAATTAGTACAGTTTATTAGTCAAAGTCTCCCATGTTACAGGGGTCGACTACACTGACCTTTTCCCATTACGACTTGGATATCTCTCTGCACAGAGCTTCAATACTGATACCGTTTGTTTCTATGGAAACTAGACTCAGAGAGGAATCCATACATATATGGTATCACCCCTAATTCTCTCCGGTCAATTTATAGTGAATTTCCAAAGTCGGAACAGGGAATCCAGAAACTGTTCTGGCCCTGTTCCACAAGAACCCGAATATCTCTTAATGTACTGTTCATATGATTGTTTCGTTACTTTCATATGAAAGTAGATTCATCAAGGTTCGATTACATAATTTATTCACTATTTAATTCCACTCCTACGAATTCTTGTGATTTTTCCAATCCACACCACTGCTGCTGTCAGCCTCTGTTTTCAAAGTAAACCTTACCTATTTTCGGGGTTTCATGGACCAACTAGGGCCTTGTCATACATATGCCCACATATGATCATACTTAGCCATTCCAATGGCTGATCATTTGCTCAACACTTCCATTCCAACTATAGTTACATCATGAAACCATCTATACATTCATAAACACGAATGGTCTAATGCCATACTCCACTTCTACAAGCCATTTTCGCATGGCTGTACACTTATACATTTCATAAAGTACTCGAAAAACAACAATGGGTAGTCCTATACATGCCATATCAAAATTCAACCAAAATAGTACCCAAAAGAGCCTTTGATAGTGTGGGCGACTTCGACTTCAAGATCCCGAGTCCGATAGCTGGAGAACCAAAAATCTATAAAACAGAGGAGCAGTGTAACGAGTAAGCAATTTATGCTTAGTAAGTTTTGAGCAAGGAATTCCAGCATAAACAAAGAATAACACACATTTAGCTAAACGGAATATCAAACTTGCTTCACAACATTAACAACCCTTATGTACATACACAATAGACTAACTTAGCCGAAGGCCGGTAGCTCGTTTATCAACTGAGCGAACATTTATTTGTAAGGGCTCGATTAAATTCAACACATACGTAACATATCCCTATATTGGGATGTTTTTCGAGTATTCGCTGGAATTTTACAGCAAGCTCATTCATTATCAAATCACGTACCTTCGGGATTTAACCGGATATAGCTCCTCGTTCAAATGCCTTCGGGACATAGCCCGGTTTTAGTAACTCACACAATGCCTTCGGGACATAACCCGGATTTAATAACTCGCACGAATGCCTTCAAGACTTAACCCGGATTTAGTATCTCGCACAAAGGCCTTCGGGGCTTAACCCGGAATTTGTATCTCGCACAAATGCCTTCGGATCTTAGTCCGGATATATTCACTTAGCACAAAGCCTTCGGGACTTAGCCCGGACAGCATTCAATTAATCATGCACATCTAACAATAATTCATGGCACATTCATATTTCATTTTCATTTGCGAAACTCAAACACAAGGCACATATCGTCCTTGCACATTCGGCTCAATAGCCACACATAGAGCATGATTTAATCACATCGTAATTTAAGCTCTCTTACTCAAGAACTTACCTCGGGTGTTGTCGAACGATTCCGCTAACTATTCGACCACTTTTTCCTTCCCTTTATCGGATTTATTTCCCCTTTGCTCTTGAGCTTAATTAAACAAATAAATTGATTTCATCATTTAGGCATCAAAAGGATGAACACAAGGCACTTAGCCCATATTTATACATTAGACATTAAAGTCTCATACATGCAAAAATCATGCACCAACACAACATATTAGCTAATTTCTTTCCCCTTGGCCGAATATGCATGTCTATTTTTGGGGTCGATTTCAACACTTAATACACACATATACACACTAGTAAAGCATCCTCCCCCTTTTCATCAATTTAACACATGCATTGCTCATTAACATGCAAAGTTACATTCGGCCTTAGCACACATCTTGCTAGCCGATTCTTCTCCATTTAGCAACCAATGCACATATGTGCTCACACAAAAATGCTAAAAAGGAGGTTCAAGAATCATCAAGCCATCATCACATGCATCATTAACAAGCTTCATATTTTGCATGCAATGGCATTAACACAACCTCCACCTAGGCCGAATCTTAACTCATCCTCATGCCTCATCACCACAACATCAAACACCAACCAAGAATGATGCATCCATGGTCAAGTGCCATTTCCATCACATAGCAAGATTTAGACCATGGGCTAGGTAGAACTCAAGCTAACAACTAAAACATGCATGCATCTCATGGAACATCATCAAACATACCTTAGCCTAGCTACATGCATGGCCGAATCTCTTCACCTTTCTTCTTCTTTCCTCCTTAAATTTTTGGCCAAGGATGAACCAAAGGATGAGAAAATTTTTTTCTTTGTTTTTCTTTCTAATTTAGGCTAAATGAAGGTGAGAAAAGGATGAACAAAGATCTTCTCCTCTCTTTTCTTTAGCTCACGGCAATGGGGGGAAAAGAATCAACTACACACTTTTTTTTTTGTGTATTCATCAAACTCCTTTTCATTATTTAATTTCCATGCCTATTATTTTATTTTTTTCCACCCATGATGCACCAACAAAACATGTCTATGACATGTCTTGGCCATCAAACTTGGTCTACCATGCTTGTCATGGCCGGCCACTACTAGTAGGGGGGAATTTGACATGCAAGTCCCCCCTTTGTCCACATGCACTAATAGGTCCTCACACATTGACCTATCACATTTTAGAATTTTCTCACATAAGTCCTATTGACTAAATTCACATGAAATCAACCAAATTGAAGCTTGAAATTTTCACACATTCATAATTACATATTCTAGACAATAAGTATCACATTCAAACATTTCGGTGACTCGGTTTAGCGGTCCCAAAACCACTTCCCGACTAGGGTCAACTTTGGGCTGTCACAACTCTCCCCCACTTAAGAAATTTTCGTCCCCGAAAATCTTACCGGTAAATAGGTTTGGGTATCGTTCTTTCATCGAGCTCTCGATCTCCCAAGTAGCTTCCTCGATCCCGTGTTTGAGCCATAACACCTTTACTAGCGGAACTCTTTTGTTTCGCAACTCATTCACTTCACAAGCTAGGATACGCATCGGTTCTTCTTCATAGCTAATGTCGACTTGAATTTCAACCTCTGATGGGCTAATTATATGCGATGGATCAGATCGATAGCGTCGAAGCATCGAAACATGAAAGACGTCATGAATCTTTTCAAGCTCCGGGGGTAAAATCAATCTATACGCAACCGGACCAACTCGTTCGGAGATTTCGTACGGCCCAATGAATCTTGGGCTCAACTTGCCCTTACGGCCGAACCTGAGTATCTTTTTCCAAGGTGAAACCTTAAGGAACACTTTGTCTCCCACCTGATACTCGATGTCTTTTCGTTTCAAATCTGCGTACGACTTCTGACGATCCGTGGCTACCTTCAGACTTTCACGGATTACCTTTACTTTCTGTTCAGCATCTTTAATCAAATCAACTCCGAAAATTTTACTTTCACCGAGCTCGGTCCAAAACAATGGTGTACGGCATTTACGACCGTACAAAGCCTCGTAAGGTGCCATCTTAATACTTGATTGAAAACTATTGTTGTAAGCGAATTCAATCAAAGGTAAATACCGTTCCCATGAACTACTGAACTCGAGGATGCAACATCTCAACATATCCTCAAGTATCTGAATTATCCGCTCGGATTGACCATCGGTTTGGGGGTGAAAAGCAGTGCTAAAATGCAGCTTGGTACCCAGAGCTTCTTGCAATTTCTTCCAAAATCGTGAGGTGAATCTCGGATCTCTATCCGACACGATAGAAACAGGTACCCCGTGTAATCTCACAATTTGAGAAACGTACAATTCAGCTAGCAACACATTGTCTGGTAGAACAGACAAACGCACATTCATCGCTCGTAAAGCAAACAATGACTTCCGGCTTAAGGCGTCCGCAACCACGTTAGCCTTTCCCGGTGGTAATCAATGACAAGCTCGTAATCTTTCAACAACTCAAGCCAACGTCTTTGTCGCAGATTTAAGTCTCGTTGAGTCATCAAATATTGAGACTTTTGTGATCCGAAAATACATGGCACTTCTCACCAAACAGATAATGTCGCCATATTTTTAAAGCAAACACGATGGCAGCTAGTTCGAGATCATGGGTCGGATAATTCCTCTCGTGTGGCTTCAATTGTCTCGACGCATAGGCCACGACTCGACCTTCTTGCATCAATACGCAACCCAACCCAAGTAGGGATGCGTCACTATAAATGACAAACTCTTTACCTGATTCGGGTTGCACCAAAATTGGAGCTTCAGTCAAATGAGTTTTCAGTTGGTCGAAACTTTTCTGACATTTCTCCGTCCACTCGAACCTAACATCCTTTTGAAGTAGCTTCGTCATTGGTGTGGCTATCATCGAGAAACCTTTCACAAATCGTCGGTAATAACCGGCGAGCCCCAAAAAGCTCCGAACTTCAGTAATATTTCTCGGAGGTTTCCAGTCAAGTATGGCTGAAATTTTGTTCGGGTCAACTCGAATACCCGACGCGGATACCACATGACCCAAGAAGCTATCCTCTCTTAACCAGAACTCACACTTACTGAACTTAGCACATAACTGCTTATCCCGCAAAATTTGCAGCACTAGCCTCAGATGCTCAGCATGTTCGGTCTCATCTCTTGAATAGACCAAAATGTCATCAATGAACACAACTACGAACCGATCCAAATATGGTCTGAAGATCCGATTCATCAAATCCATAAATACTGCAGGGGCATTAGTGAGCCCAAACGGCATCACTAAGAATTCGTAGTGACCATATCTCGTTCTGAAGGCAGTTTAGGAATATCTGAATCTCGAATTCGCAACTGATAATAGCCCGATCTCAAATCTATTTTTGAGAACACTGAGGCTCCCTTCAGTTGGTCGAACAAATCATCGATGCGCGGCAACGGATATTTGTTCTTTATCGTCACTTTATTCAGCTGACGATAGTCAATGCACAACCTCATGGTTCCGTCCTTCTTTTTCACGAACAATACTGGTGCACCCAAGGTGAGAAACTTGGTCGAGCGAAATCTA